>NC_041383.1:372270292-372277146 GCF_002162155.2 Triticum dicoccoides | reverse complement strand
AAAATGGCCGAAACTAAGGATATGATTTCACGGCATGTATTTTCCTTGATCCGGACCAAAATGGTCGAAACCAAGGATACGATTTCATGATATGTATTTTCCTTGATCCGAACCAAAATGGCCGAAAGTAAGGATATGATTTCATGATATGTATTTTCCTTGATCTGAACCAAGATGGCCGAAACTAAGGACTTGATTTCACGGCATGTATTTTCCTTGATCAGAACCAAAATGGCCGAAACCAAGGATATGATTTCATGAAGTGAGGGAGAAAGAATCCTTGATCCGAACCAAAATGGCCGAAACTAAGGACGAGAATTCATAGATGAGGAGAAATGATTCCTTGATTCGAACCAAACGGCCGAAATTAAGGGTATGAGGGTAGTATCATATCTCACCTTCTTTCTTGGAACCAACCAAGCTTCCTCCCCTTGCTTCCTTTTCTCAAGGTGTGCTTTTTTTGTGTTGTATGATGTGTAGTAGAATATTGCTACTAGAGAGAGGAGGGAAGGAGACCAGAGAACCTGGGAGTAAAATGAGTCCAACCCCAAATCAATGAGCAGGGGGGTATTTATAGGAGGAGGAGTGGAGCGCTGAGGCTCGATGCCTGCGTGTTCACGTCCACCCATCGTGGGAACGGGGGATGATGGGAGCGTGGGTTGCTTTTTTTATTTTTTTAATCGCTAATTGACCGGCAACGTCGCTAACCCATTTACTTTTTTTTGAGCATACGCTAACCCATTTACTTATGTGCGTGATTGGCCGATGGATGTGGCTACACATGCATGTATATGTACGTAGATATTTTCAAAATGGGCTTAGACTATTTTAAATCATTGTGTGGGCCTTATAGCACTATTCGCATGCATGCACAGCAGCCTTGTGAGAAGTATGTCCATGCATACGTGACCATATTTATTTTTTTGACGAAGCACGATTAGCTATTAAATAGCTCATTAAGGCCTGGAGTCAGGGTGTGCACGTCAATATTTTTTTTGCATACAACTCAAGGTCTAGCGTCATATGGATTATCACATGATTATTTAATCAGATGAATATTTGACCAAGTATATTGCGCGTATATTTCATTAGCGCAATTTTTTTACATCGTTTCAATATTTTAGTTTGTCGATGGAACAGAACCGAACATTTCCATATAGCCAACATTTGCCGATCTCAGCGTTCCTCATGGCAATTTTATGTTTGTATTTTCGCCGTTAGTGGCGGCGGCATGTGTGCGAGTCATGTGTCCTTTATATTTTTTCCTCATGACAAAATTTGACGAGTTTCGTCGTATTTCCCAATCGTCGGTTTAATATGTGCGTTACCGACATTCGTAAATATATCATATCCTATTTTGTCGGTCCTCATTTTGAGCGGTCAATTATATATTTTAAAATTGATTCTTTTCATTATAAAATGGATTTTCCCGTTTTGCATCTATATTTTATGCACTTTATAAATTTATTTTATCTTGGTCAAAATCTATGTCAGCAGATGCCCCTCGAGGTCTGGGCTTGAGGAAAGAGATTTTTTTTTACTCGAGCCGAGAGCTCGAAACTTGATTATACATATTTCGTGTTTAGAGCACTTTTTGTGTGTATATGTGCTCATGCTCCTTTAGAAACGTTGACCTTTAGTCAAGTGCATGCCAGTTATACGTGGTTGTACATCTTTCTTTTATTTGCACACGTTGCTGACCGATTTTGCAGCCATGCAAGCTAGAAGTCAGGCCACGCTTGAGGTTAGCTGGCTAACAAACTCTATCTGGCTAACAAACCCCGTCCATTATCTCCTCCACTATCTTCTCAACCCTCTTTTAAACAACCAGCCTCCTTTTCTTTTCTTAGACCAGATTGAAGACGTCGGAGACAACTGATAGAAGACGTCGGAGACTAGGTATGCTTCAGTCCGGCCGGCCGCAATTCTTTGATAGGCTAGCAAATTATATATGACTTCGCTAGTACCTAAATTGATTCATTGACTAATTACTCTGCTATCTCATCAGTCCCAGATTGCTTTCAATCCCTCACAAGATGCACCTCCGCATGGGAAAGTACTGATTCGTCCAGCTTGGGTATGCCCCTTCCGTCCTTTCATTATTAGGCCACGCTTTACCTCCTAATGTCTTGGGTGTCCCTTTAGTTTATAACCCATCTTTTCATCTCGTAGGTGCAGGAAGACAAGGACACCAGGTCATGGCCCGGATCAAATCTTACTTAGGTAATCAACTTTTCCAAATCATCTGATTATATTCGTTCGTTGTTTCATCTCTCTCATTATCTAGACGTATCAGGGATATGATGCCCTGAGCGCATACAACTTTTTTTGTCATGGTGTATATAGCTCTGGTCTCTGGATGTGTTTGATCTGTAATTATTCATCCAAATATCATGATCCCACGGTCGGCGTTCCGGGAAGTCTCTATATGGGCTTGGTCCGTCGCTCGACTCGGGGATTATTATTATTTTGTATGAATTAGTAGATTGCTCACTGCTGCCACTCCGGGAAGCCTATATATGGACTTAGTCTGTCATTCAACCATGAGAAGTTTTCTTTTTTATTGTATATGCATGAGTCAATAAGTTGATCACTGTCAGCGTTCCAGCAAGCCTATACATGGGTTTGGTCCGTCGTTCGACAGTGATTTTTCTTAAATAATATATGCGTGACTTTAATGACTTGATCGCTGTCGGCGTTTTGGCAAGCTTATATATGGGCTTGGTCCGTCGTTCGACAGTGATTTTTTCTTAATGATATATGCGTGACTTTAATGACTTGATCACTGTCGGCGTTCCGGCAAGCTTATATATGGGCTTGGTCCGTCGTTCGACAGTGATTTTTTAATGATATATATGAATCAATGACTTGATCATCGTCGGCGTTCCGGGAGGCCAATATATTGGCTTCGTCCGTCGTTCGGCGATGAGCTACTGTTCTCATGCGTGAGGACTATTTTTAATCATGTATACCTCTCTTCTCACATCCCATGTATTTTCATTCTGTATATGCCAACTTTTGATATCGTTGATTTTTTTTGTAGATACTACTTCTCTCATCCTTGTTGTGGGCTGGCTGCTTGGCACGTCCACCTTGGTAAGTTTTTTTTTGTATTTTTGTTTTGTTTTATCTTTTGATAATGTTTGGTGCATATACTAATATGCATATTTTCCTTGCATATAGATGGAGCCGGATGAAGTGCATAGGATGTCTCTATTGCAGCTAGCTAAGAAGCAACTTTTTGAACCAGATACTAATCTGCTGTACAATCCTGTGATAAGGGAACAACAGACACCCCAAGGAAATCCTGAATATTCTAGGCGAGGGTGGACATCAGGCCGCTCTTTCATGGCTCAATGCTATTATCGTGCCGCTCCTCATCCTAGAGTCGATACAGCTGTCACCCTGGGGACTCACATGATATCCAAAGGATTAGGCTGGGAATTCCACGAGGTTGAATATTCAGTAGCTCCCCCTGGGTACGTTGAATGGGGAACTAATGTTTTGAAGAATTATTCCATGCATTTGAAAGGTAGTGAAGAGAACACAGACTATATCTATGGAGCCATTTATTGCTCTTTGGGTGAGTACTCTGTATCTCCCCCGCTTCCGAGGGCTTTGTTAGAGCACTGGGATCCCAACACTAACACGTTCTTATTCCCCTGTGGTGAACGCACAATCACTCTTCTTGATATGAACCAAATGGCTGGGCTACCCTTAGATGGTGATCTGTATGATGAATTTATATCCCCTACTCATGAACTGGATCCTTCTTTGTTGTTGTACCCCAACTTTTTGCCACAACTCCTTGACATATGGAACAAACACTCCGAAAGCGGCAATGTAGGCTTTCAGGAATGGTGCGATTACTTCCACAATCGTCTAAATGACACATTCTTTATCAATAGTCTCCAAGACGAGCGCCTCTATACTGCAGCCTATATTGCTATTTGGCTCTGTCGCTTTGTTGTTCCAGGTGGAGGGCCATATATTCATCCCGGGGTATTAGTGATGGCCTCTTGGATCACAATAGGGCGTCGCATATCCTTAGCTCCGCCGGCCCTTTGCTCCTTATACTATTCGCTTTGGCTGATCCACTCATCCCATTGGTCCCTTCTTTTTGAAAAGGGCATGTTAAGTCCACTATCTGATCGATGGATGGGTATATACTTAAGGAAGGCTTTTGGGAATAAATCTAGCACCAAATCACTCCCATTCTATAAACATCCAGCTCCAAAACCAAAAATGTGGAACACTATGTCTAGAACTCCACTTTTCCATGATCATGACTCAGCACACAAACTTCTCAGACAGCACACCCAGATCTCATGGCACCCCTACAGTTTGTCTAAATTAGAAAATGTAGGTTATCTGAGTCGGGTTTTCCAAATTTCCATACGTCGGGGTATGCTTCCATGGAGGCGTGTTGAAGAATTTATAGCAGAACCTTATCATCCTGATAGAGTAGCAAGACAATTTAGGCTTGACCAAGTGGTGCCTTTTCCTCCCTTCACCAGTCTGTATACAAGACATGATATCGGTATTGCATATGCCTTTTGGCTTCATTTATTGCGGGATGAGGAGGATCCACGCCCCATTCCAGATGATTCTCGCGTCGGTGACTCATCTGTGGCATGGGCAAATTGGCTACATGAATTTCTGAAGCCATTCGCTAATGTATTTGACCAACTTCGCAATGGTAATTTGAATGGGAAGGTCCCTTATAATGAAAGGAGAAAAAATAGGTCCGCACTGCAACGCCATATTAGAGTTCGTCCATTGTCTGATGAGAATTTTAAGGTAGTAAGAAGGGTGGCTGATGATCACCGGGACCAGCATATTGGTGTTACTGAACAGGAGGAAGCACGTGTCAAAGATCACTGGATGCCAATCCTCCATAGCTACTTACAGGATGTTGCTGCTACTCAACCCATGAAATCCAAAGAGGTGAACTAATGATCCGTGTAAAATTTATCTATTTCTTAATTGTACTAACCAGTACTAATAATATTATCCTTTTATATATGTGGCCGCAGCAAAGTGGTGTACCAAAGTCTGTTGTTGCAGCTGGTTCTTCCTCGGCTCATCCAGTGCTAGTGGGTAGTGATGATCCTCCAGAAACTGCCCCGGCCACCAGCGGACAGAAGCGTAGAAATTTATCGCCCCCTCATGCTGACGAGGAAGCGAGGCTCCCCCTCAAGCGCAAACTTGACTTATCCCATGAATGTGATTTTTTTGAACCAATAACATTGGACGGTCCGTCATTAGATGTTGAACTCAATAACTTGGTTAATGATGAAGATGTTGGTCACGTTCTCATGGGAGAAAAGGTCCATGGCCTTGGTGACCTCTTCGATTTATCCGTCGAGGATTATACCATTGGCGAGTGTGGCGCAAGTCGTCCACCTTCCAGCCCGGGTGTGACTGAAGCTGTGCCCCATACCCCTAATGCTCTTGATTTCTTGTCAACTTTTCCTGGTAGTTTATTTACCTATGCATTTATTTAATTGACCGTGTCTATGAAACATCATTATCATCAAATTTTCACGACTCTTCACTTTTTTAGGTTGCGAACAAGAAAGTTACCATTCGCAAGACCCTGTAATGATGGTTGCTTTCAGGGTCAAGTCCTCAAAATTGATTGGTCACACCCCTTGTTAGTGTCGGCCACACTTGGTAGGAGACTATCCATGGACATCCGTATTGTGCCAACCTCTATGAATTGTTCTTCACACTGAGGCTTATAGTTCTCCACCTAATAATAACTTAGAAAGCAATTCTGTTCAGCTTTTTGTTTGTATAGGTGTCACGCCCAATATGCGATACTATCCTAAAGAGACTCAAAGGTCCCACCAAGGATAGAACCGCATATTGATACGCTTTTGCAAGGTGGATATCATTACATCAACATTACATAAAAGATAGGGATATATACATAAGGCATACAATGCCACACGAATACAACAATGCATCATACATAAGAGCAACATGCGACTATGGATGGAACACAAACAGAAACTCAAACGGCATCCACCCAGCTAGCCCAGGCTGCCGACCTGGAACCTATCCCCTGATCGAAGAAGAAGCAGAAGAAGAACTCCAAAACAGCAAACATCGCTCTCGCGTCATGATCATCGCATAACCTGTACCAGCAACTATTGTTTTAGTAATCTGTGAGCCACGAGGACTCAGCAATCCCATTACCATGGGTATTAAGACTAGCAAAACTTAAAGGGTAAGGAAGGGGTAAAGTGGTGAGGTTGCGCAGCGACTAAGCATGATATGGTGGCTAACATACGCAAATGAGAGCGAGAAGAGAAGCAAATGGAACAGTCATGAAGCTAGCAATGATCAAGAAGTGATCCTGAACTCCTACTTACGTCAAACATAATCCAAAACCGTGTTCACTTCCCAGACTCCGTCAAAAAGAGACCATCACGTCTACACACATGGTTGATGCGTTTTAATTCGTATCTGGTGTCAAGTTATCTACAACCAGACATTAACAAATTCCCATCTGCCACATAACCACGGGCACGGCTCACGAAAGTTTATACCCTGCAGGGGTGTCCCAACTTAGCCCATGATAAGCTCTCGCGATCAACGAAGGATATTCCTTCTCCCCGGAAGACCCGATCAGTCTCGGAATCCCAGTTTACAAGACATTTCGACAATGGTAAAACAAGACCAGCAAGACCGCCCGATGTGTCGACAATCCCGATAGGAGTCGCACGTGTCTCGTTCTCAGGACACACCAGATAAGCTAAGCGTACAGGTACCGACGTAACCCAAGTTGCCAAGGGATGGTACCGCACGGTGCTCTAGTTTGGACCAACACTTAGACAAGCATTGGC
>NC_041383.1:372267438-372270152 GCF_002162155.2 Triticum dicoccoides | reverse complement strand
CCCTCGGGGTGCGCGACTCCCAAGGGAAAAAGGCTAGGTGAGGCAAATGGTAAAACCAAGGTTGGGCCTTGCTGGAGGAGTTTATTCAAAGCAAACTGTCAAGGGGGTCCCATATAACACCTAACCGCGTAAGGGACGCAAAATCCGGGAACATAACACCGGTATGACGGAAACTAGGACAGCAAGAGTGGAACAAAACACCAGACATAAGGCCGAGCCTTCCACCCTTTATCAAGTATATAGATGCATTAATTAAATAAGAGATATTGTGATATCCCAACATAATCCTGTCCACCATGGAGCAATCTTCAACTTCACCTGCAACTAACAACGCTATAAGAGGGGCTGAGCAAGGCGGTAACATAGCCAAACAACGGTTTGATGGGAAGGGTGAAAAGGTTAGAGGCTGACATGGCAAATTGGGCGGCTCGAAGAGCAAGTGATAGGTAGCGCAGCAAAGCGATAGAACGAAGCAACTAGCATAACAATGATAGTAGTGAGATCCAAGGTGACGGTCATCTTGCCTGAAATCCCGCAAGGAAGAAGAACGAGTCCATGAAGAAGATGTAGCCACGAAGACGAACCAAGCGTAGATGAACGAATCCTCACGATCACAACGAAACGGGAACTATCAAAGAGAAGCACATAACATGGTAAACACACCACACATAGACAAGACATGATGCACAACCAAGCATGATGCATGACAAATCTAGATGAGGCTACTCATGGCAAGAGATGATGCAAACAAGAACAACACATCAAGGCAAGTTTAAATGAGGCCGGAAACAATATATAACAATTCCGGTAAGTCCTCATATGCAAGTTTAGAAATTAGTCCAGAACTGAATAAACCTTATGTTCAAATGGTTAAACAGAAAGTTAAGATGCACTAAGATGATCTACATGAAATTCTAGTCAAGTTACATATAAAGTTCATTTAAATCGGAGCTACGGTCTAGAAGATATGAGCAAAACAAGTTAAACATGGCATTGATGCAAAATGCATACAAACATCAAGAAAACACTCTCAAAACATGGATGCAACATGATAATATGAAACTTCATGCAAAATCAAGCAAGTTTCATATAGAGCACACTCAAAACGGAGCAACGGTTCAACACATACACTCTATACAAGTTACAACAACAATCTGCCCAAAACAGCAACTAGGCATCAAGCAAGCATCAAAACAATATGCTACAACACCTCAACATAATAACAAAAGGCATGGACATGAAGTGCAGGTAAAGCATGACAAAACATGAACACTGAGCTATCTCCAGAAAACAGTAGAACATGCTCAAAAGGTCATTGCAAGATTGCAAATAATAACAGTTTCAGACTTAGCAGAAATAACATCAGGTTGCAATGTTTAGAGCTATCAAACAACATGTTACAAGAACTTAACAAGGAAAACAAAGGCATGGCATGCTAGTACTATAGAAAAAGAACATAACTCCCTTACTGAACTAATTCTAAAGATCAACAGAAAAGATGGAATCATCCATGCAAACATGGCAAATGATATGACAGATTCATACATGGCAGGAACAACAATAAGTAGGCATGTTAGTGAGCTTGTACCACTCACCACAGAGCAATATATGGCATGGAAAGGTGACCAACAGTAATAAGACATGTTTGTGAAGCTAAGCATGGCAAGACCAAGTTCATAAGGTGCATGGACCACTAGCAAAGCACATGGCAAAACTGAACTTAATGTTAACAGGCTGACAGCAACATTATTTAGCAATTTGAGAGTAAGCTTACAACATGCTACATTAGGCTATAAATGCAACCAAGGGCATGAATGGATAGGGCATGACATGTATAACAAAACATCCTTAGTGAACATCTCCAGATTATGCATAGAATGACTTCTAGCAGCAGGTTTACATAGCATCATGAAATAGCAGATTCAGACTAGCAAAACAGTAACAACAAGTAACCTACTTCACGAGCTCGATGCACTCACTACAAGACACACAAAAATACATGGATTGCATCCCTGTAAAGATGGCATGATGTAGCACAAAACATGTGTATAGCTCATGCTCATAGGATGCACACACAAAATGCAATGAAAAAGACAAAACAGCAAGTTCTGTAAACAGACATCAATTAACATCATATAGCACTCTTGCAATGATGATTAGGGCATCAAGATGAAATCAAATGAACATGACACAATGGAACGTAATGAAGAGCACATTCAGGTGAACACCTTTATCTATTGCACGCACAAAACGGAGCTACAAACATGGAGTTATGGCATGATGAACGGGGCATAAAAATGTAAATATCTTCGGGACTTAGCAGAATTTCACCACCTCGAGCGGAAAAGTCAACGGCGATGCGGTTCACGAGGATGGCCGGCTCGCCGGAGAAGGACGCCGGAGAAGGCAGGGGCGGCGCCGGCAAGGCAGATCCAGAGCGGATCCGGCCGGATCTCGCCGGATCCGGGTGCAGACTCCGAGGGGCGGCGCCGGGCGGCGAGCGGCGTTGGGGCGCGGCATCGAGGTCGCCGGCGATGATAGCGAGGCAGCGGAGCGGCGAAGGATGAAGGGAGCTGTCGTCGTCGGCGGCGGGGAAGGTCGAGGCGACGACGACGCGACGGAGGGGCGCTCGGGTGGCGGGGCGGCGACCAGTGGCGGGGGCCCTCGGGCGGCGCCGGCGAGGAAGAACGGCGGCGGGGCGGCAACCGGCGGCG
>NC_041383.1:372262869-372267245 GCF_002162155.2 Triticum dicoccoides | reverse complement strand
GCGCGGGCCTGGGCGGGCCGTGCCTGGGCTCGCGGGCCGGCGGCGGAGGGAGCTGCGCGGAGGCTGACGTGGCCGCACGCGGTTGGGCGCGGAGGTGGAGACGCTGAGGTGGCGGCGCGGGATTGGCCGGGCGAGGTGGCCGGCAGACATGTCCGGCGCGGACGGATTTTTCCGGCGGCGCGAGGTGGAAGGAGGCTAGGGTTTCATCCGCAAATTTGGATGGGGAGGGCATATTTATAGGTAGAGGGAGCTAGGAGACTCCAATTGAGGAGCGGTTTTCGCCCACACGATCGTGATCGAACGACCGAGAGCATGGAGGGGGTTTGGATGGGTTATTGGGCCATTTTGGATGGGTGTTGGGCTGCACACAAAAGAGGGCTTTACGGTTCCCCGGTTAACCGTTGGAGTATCAAACGGACTCCAAATGACACGAAACTTGACAGGCGGTCTACCGGTGGTGTACCCAGGCCGCTTGGCAAACCTCGGTCCATTTCGAGAATGCTTAACACCCGCTCAAGAAAAGAGACAAGAAGGGGACGCCGGATGACATAGGAGTGCCGGATTGCAAAATGGACAACGAGGGAAATGCTCGGATGCATGAGACGAACACGTATGCAAAATGAGATGCACATGATGACATGATAAAATGCAACACACAAGCAAAAGACATGGCGACAATGACAAATAACTAGAAGACACCTGGCGCATCGAATCCGGGCATTAGAACTCTCCTCC
Source organism: Triticum dicoccoides (assembly GCF_002162155.2). Lineage (NCBI taxonomy): Eukaryota > Viridiplantae > Streptophyta > Magnoliopsida > Poales > Poaceae > Triticum > Triticum dicoccoides. The sequence continues at coordinate 372,266,510 of NC_041383.1, read as the reverse complement.
ACTAACAAGAGATCTCGTCCCGAGATCTTAGGTCCGAGACGGAAGGGAAAATGGATGAGTGAAACAAAAACTCAAGAGAAGAAGCAAATAATCGAGAGCACTCGAGAAGAAGAGAGGAACAACGAGAATGACGAAAATCGAAAGCTCACAGAATCAGATAGACTATGAAACCACTCCGGTTAGAACGGGATAAGAAACAAATAAGACTGAAAGGATTTAGGCAGCACTCCGTCTGAAACATGGAGGAATAGAAAACGAGCTTGAGAGGATGGAATGATACTTGATGAAGACATGACACAAAACCTCCGGAAAAAATTGAAAGAGTTGAATGAAAAGAATGGAGAAGAAAATGACAACTTGTGCCACGAATGAAATTGAAAGCATCTTTCGAAGGAACGTTTAAACGGAGTTGTTGAGAAAATCAACAACGAAAGAATAAGCTTGCTGTAGTCTTAAGGATAACATCTCAAAATTATGAGGTGATAACCGACCCCAAGCGGAAAAGATTAAATGGTTGAAAAGAATGAAGAAATGCAAAACTCCATTTCAGACGAATATGGAGAATTAAATGCACTTCGATATGCAAGAACAAAAGATACTAGAGCTCCTTGAACAAGGATCTTGATGAACACTTGAGGAGTGAATTAACTCATGAAGAACCACCGTGAATAATTCCGGAACCAAAAGGAACACGAGATAAAATTGAAGGATGAAAGGGATAATATTAAAGCCTTGCGATGACTTGGATGGAGGTTCCGACGAGATAAGCGAGATTAGCTTGGAACTCCGGAAAAGAAAAGATGAAAACACTTGAAACTAGAATTTATTCATAAAGAACAAACTCCGAAGGAAGGGATTACTCACTTTGAGGAAATAAGAATAAGATTTATTGTATGTTTATCCTTCCACCAATTAAATTGATGCGAAGCAATGGATTTGCATACTACTTATTCACATTGGGAAAAGATTAAGGGGAGATATTGCGCCAAATTTGGGAAGGTCTTCATGAGCCACCGGTAGGATTGGAAAGAACGAATGAATTGATATGATGAGAACGGAAAAGGAATCTTCAATGAACCACCGTGAAAATGTAAACAAACGAAGAGAAGAGAACGAATCGCCAGAAAGAATTAGAAAATGAACGAAGATACTTGAGTAAATCAAGCTGCACGAGAACGAAGAGATCGCGAACTGATTAAAGCTTGAACGAAGCACTGGAAGAATATGAAGACGAACGAAAAGGCATGAATATAGAATAATTGGAGAACGAAGCTAAAAACTTGGAACGAAGAAATATTCTGAAATGGCGGCCTCCGGATAAACGAAACGGGAAAACAACTCCTAAAAAAATCCGGATGGGTAAGAAAAGAATCTCTGACAAAGGAATAATTCGAGAGGATAACATGAAGCTAGAACCACGAATCTTCGAGAGAACGGATAAGATTTAGAGGAAAAACTCTTCTTCGGTCTTCAAATGACAACGAGAAACACCACCAAAATTGTTAAGGCACTCCGGGGGAACGAAAAGCGAAGAGGTTGAGGCAACAATGAAAATGATTTGAAATTGATCTTGGAAAAGATCTGACTGATGAAATTCATTCTTACGTCACACTTGAAAAGAATTGAGAATAACTCCGTGGGAATCAGAAGAGTCAGGTAAGATCCTGGGAAAAGACCTGTGGGTTAGGGCCCACTAAAAGAAAACACCATTGGAAAGGATTGTTGAAGAGATAGATGATGCGCCGGAACAATTGAAATATTTGAATGAGGTGACAACCTCGAATTAATTGGAACACAGATGAATCTCCTGAGATGTCTTGAACACTCCGGAAGGATAAACTGGCGAGAGGCAAACGAGCAGGGAAAACACTTGAGCCGAGGAAAAGAATATAATCAGTACCGAAAAAAACTTGAATTGAATCCACCAGAAAAGAAAAAGAGATGAAGAATGTCAAACAAAACGAGAATTCACTGGTAGAAATGATTGAGGGAAGCCTGAAGAGGCTCCTTACGAATGAAAATTGATGCTTGAAAGAGACTCACACTCCGGGAAGAAGAGGGTGGGAGGGTGGGAAAAAACAAAGGCAACTTGGAAGGGGGAACCGAGGAATATCTTGAATAGAAAACACCGGTTGAAATCATTGAGGAAAGAAAGCAAAGACTTCGCATGAGTAGGATGGATACTCGATTGGACTCCGACTCCGAGATGAAAAGGGGTGGGCGGGTGGGAAAAAGAAAACAACTGAGGATAGAGAAACAACTTCGTTGAGAGCAAACTTAGGATTGAACTTGCAAAGATGAAGAGGCTCGAGTAAACTTGACGAGAAATGCACTGGACAAAAGAGCTGAGAACCAACGATCGGATAACCAACTGCGTGATCCTAAAGAAAAATTTGAAGGGGAAGAGGAGTAGTTCAAAACACCTACGTCAAAATTCCTTACCAGAGCGACGAAGGGCTGAGGAGTAAAAATAATTCCTACTCTCCGATATAACTAGACTCCCAAAAACAGTTTCCTTCTAGACTCAACAATGACCAAACTACACGATCAATCAAGGGGCTCCTAAGGTCGGTCGAGGCTCTGATACCAACTTGTCACGCCCAATATGCGATACTATCGTAAAGAGACTCAAAGGTCCTACCAAGGATAGAACCACATATTGATACGCTTTTGCAAGGTGGATATCATTACATCAACATTACATAAAAGATAGGGATATATACATAAGGCATACAATGCCACACGAATACAACAATGTATCATACATAAGAGCAACATCCGACTACGGATGGAACACAAACAGAAACTAAAACGACATCCACCCGGCTAGCCCAGGCTGCCGACCTGGAACCTATCCCCTGATCGAAGAAGAAGCATAAGAAGAACTCCAAAACAAGCAAACATCGCTCTCGCGTCATGATCATCGCATAACCTGTACCTGCAACTGTTGTTGTAGTAATCTGCGAGCCACGAGGACTCAGCAATCCCATTACCATGGGTATCAAGACTAGCAAAGCTTAAAGGGTAAGGAAGGGGTAAAGTGGTGAGGTTGTAGCAGTGACTAAGCATGATATGGTAGCTAACATACGCAAATGAGAGCGAGAAGAGAAGCAAATGGAACGGTCGTCAAGCTAGCAATGATCAAGAAGTGATCCTGAACTCCTACTTACGTCAAACATAACCCAAAACCGTGTTCACTTCCCGGACTCCGCCGAAAAGAGACCATCGCGGCTACACACACGGTTGATGCGTTTTAATTTGTATCTGGTGTCAAGTTATCTACAACCGGACATTAACAAATTTCCATCTGCCACATAACCGCGGGCACGACTCTCGAAAGTTTATACCCTGCAGGGGTGTCCCAACTTAGCCCATGATAAGCTCTCGCGATCAACGAACAATATTCCTTCTCCCAGGAAGACCCGATCAGTCTCGAAATCCCGGTTTACAAGACATTTCAACAATGGTAAAACAAGAGCAGCAAGACCGCCCGATGTGTCGACAATGCCGATAGGAGTCGCACGTATCTCGTTCTCAGGACACACTGGATAAGCTAAGCGTACAGGTACCGACGTAACCCAAGTTGCCAAGGGATGGTCCCGCACGGTGCTCTAGTTTGGACCAACACTTAGGCAAGCATT
>NC_041383.1:372255470-372262719 GCF_002162155.2 Triticum dicoccoides | reverse complement strand
CGTGACTCCCAAGGGAAAAAGGCTAGGCGAGGCAAATGGTGAAACCAAGGTTGGGCCTTGCTGGAGGAGTTTTATTCAAAGCGAACTGTCAAGGGGGTCCCATAAATCACCCAACCGCGTAAGGGACGCAAAATCCGGGAACATAACACCGATATGACGGAAACTAGGGCATCAAGAGTGGAACAAAACACCAGGCATAAGGCCGAGCCTTCCACCCTTTACCAAGTATATAGATGCATTAACTAAATAAGAGATATTGTGATATCCCAACATAATCCTGTCCACCATGGAGCAATCTTCAACTTCACCTGCAACTAACAACACTATAAGAGGGGCTGAGCAAGGCGGTAACATAGCCAAACAACGGTTTGATGGGAAGGGTGAAAAGGTTAGAGGCTGACATGGCAAATAGGGAGGCTCGAAGAGCAAGTGATAGGTAGCGCAGCAAAGCGATAGAACGAAGCAACTAGCATAGCAATGATAGTAGTGAGATCCAAGGTGACGGCCATCTTGCCTGAAATCTCGCAAGGAAGAAGAACAAGTCCATGAAGAAGATGAAGCCACGAAGACGAACCAAGCGTAGACAAACGAATCCTCACGATCGCAACGAAACGAGAACTATCAAAGAGAAGCACACAACATGGTAAACATACCACACATAGACAAGACATGATGCACAACCACGCATGATGCATGACAAAGCTAGATGAGGCTACTCATGGCAATAGATGATGCAAACAAGAACAACACATCTAGGCAAGTTTAAATGAGGCCGGAAACAACATATAACAATTCCGGTAAGTCCTCATATGCAAGTTTAGAAATTGGTCCAGAACTGAATAAACCTTATGTTCAAATTTTTAAACAGCAAGTTAATATGCACTAAGATGATCCAAACGAAATTCTAGTCAAGTTACATATAAAGTTCATTTAAATCGGAGCTACGGTCTAGAAGATATGAGCAAAACAAGTTAAACATGGCATTGATGCAAAATGCATACAAACATCAAGAAAACACTCTCAAAACATGGATGCAACATGATAATATGAAACTTCATGCAAAATCAAGCAAGTTTCATATAGAGCACACTCAAAACGGAGCAACGGTTCAACACATACACTCTATACAAGTTACAACAACAATCTGCCCAAAACAGCAACTAGGTATCAAGCAAGCATCAAAACAATATGCTACAACACCTCAACATAATAACAAAAGGCATGGGCATGAAGTACAGGTAAAGCATGACAAAACATGAACACTGAGCTATCTCCAGAAAACACTAGAACATGCTCAAAAGGTCATGACAAGATTGCAAATAATATCAGTTTCAGACTTAGCAGAAATAACATCAGGTTGCAATGTTTAGAGCTATCAAACAACATGTTACAAGAACTTAACAAGGCAAACAAAGGCATGGAATGCTAGTACTAAATACAAAGAACAAAACTCCCTTACTGAACTAATTCTAAAGATCAACAGAAAAGATGAAATCATCCATGCAAACATGGCAAATGATATAACAGATTCATACATGGCAGGAACAACAATAAGTAGGCATGTTGATGAGCTTGTACCACTCACCACAGAGCAATACATTGCATGGAAAGGTGACCAACAGTAAGAAGACATGTTTTGGAAGCTAAGAATGGCAAGACCAAGTTCATAGGGTGCGTGGATCACTAGCAAAGCACATGGCAAAACTGAACTTAATGTTAACAGGCTGACATCAACATTATTTAGCAATTTGAGAGAAATTTTACAACAAGCTACAACAGGCTATAAATGCAACCAGTGGCATGAATGGATAGGGCATGACATGTATAACAAAACATCCTTAGTGAACATCTCCAGATTATGCATAGAATGACTTCTAGCAGCAGGTTTACATAGCATCATGAAATAGCAGATTCAGACTAGCAAAATAGTAACAGTAAGTACCCTACTTCACGAGCTCGATGCACTCACTACAAGACACACAAAAATACATGGATTGCACCCATGTAAAGATGGCATGATGTAGCAGAAAACATATTTAGAGCTCATGCTCATACGATGCACACACAAAATGCAATGAAAAAGACAAAACAGCAAGCTCTGTAAACAGACAACAGTTAACATAAATATAACACTCTTGCAACGATTATTAGGGCATCAATATGAACTCAAATGAACATGACACAATGGAACGAAATGAAGAGCAAATTCAGATGAACACTTTGATATATTACAAGCACAAAACAGAGCTACAGACATGGAGTTATGGCATGATGAACAGGGCATAAAAATGTAAATATCTTTGGGACTTGGCAGAATTTCACCACCTCGAGGGGAAAAGTCAACGGCGGTGCGATTCACGAGGATGGCCGGCTCGCCGGAGAAGGACGCTGGAGAAGGCAGGGGCGACGCCGGAGAAGGCAGGGGCGGCGCCGGTGAGGCAGATCCGGGGCGGATCCGGCCGGTTCTCGCCGGATCCAGGTGCGGACTCCGAGGGGCGGCGCCGGGCTGCGAGCGGCGTTGGGGCGCGGCCTCGAGGTCACCGGTGATGATGTCGAGGCGGCGGAGCGGCGAAGGACGGAGGGAGCTGCAGTGGCCGGCGGCGCTCGAGGCTGAGGGAGAGGGTCGGTCGGTCGCAGAGAAGGCCGGGGCGACGGCGGCGCGACGGAGGGGCGCTCGGGCGGCGACCGGCGGTGGGGGCCCTCGGGCGACGCCGGCGAGGAAGAATGGCGGCGGGGCCGAACGTGCGGCGGCGGGGTCGGGCGCGAGCGCGGGGCGGCGCGCGCGGGCCTGGGCGGGCCGCGCCTGGGCTTGCAGGCCGGCGACGGAGGGAGCTGCGCGGAGGCTGACGTGGCCGCACGCAGTTGGGCGCGGAGGCGGCGATGCTGATGTGGTGGCGCGGGATTGGCCAGGCGACGTGGCCAGCGAAGATATCCGACGCGGACGGATTTGTCCGGCGGCGCGAGGTGGAAGGAGGCTAGGGTTTCATCCGCAAATTTGGACGGGGAGGGCATATTTATAGGTAGAGGGAGCTAGGAGACTCCAATTGAGGAGCGGTTTTCGCCCAGACGATCGTGATCGAACAACCGAGAGCATGGAGGGGGTTTGGATGGGTTATTGGGCCATTTTGGAAGGGTGTTGGTCTGTACACAAAAGAGGGCTTTACGGTTCCCCGGTTAACCGTTGGAGTATCAAACGGACTCCAAATGACACGAACTTGACAGGCGGTCTACCGGTGGTGTACCAAGGCCGCTTGGCAAACCTCGGTCCATTCCGAGAATGTTTAACACCCGGTCACGAAAAGAGACAAGAAGGGGACGCCGGATGATATAGGAGTGCCGGATTGCAAAACGGACAACGGGGAAATTGCTCGGATGCATGAGACGAACACGTATGCAAAATGAGATGCACACGATGACATGATAAAATGCAACACGCAAGGAAAAGACATGGCGACGACGACGAATAACTAGAAGACACCTGGCGCATCGAATCCGGGCGTTACAATAGGCCAATTTGGGGAAACATGCGATATTTTTTGTGTTACAAATTATCCAAGAAGGACATCTTGCATATTTTTCTGAGTCTTGATCAAACATGGTTGTAACTTTATTGTACCAAGGACACAATTAGTTCCGATGAAATTTGAACAATTGTCGAAAGAATATAGCTTTGTTACGTGTCGAATCTTGGTACACAACAACTATATGAGCTATATGTTAACATTTGATTGGAGAAGTAGTCAAATCACCATATGGAGGGTATGGTTTGACATACCTTGGTCAGTTGGCATGCTATGTCTCCATATATTGAGCCTTATCTTGTTGGGAAATCACATATTTTATTATCTCAAGAGTGACACAAGAAGATACATACTTTTCTTTGGTCGAAGATGCATTATTTATTTCCAAGGCTTGCAGATTCTTCCTTCTTTTAATGGAAGAAAACACTTAATTGAGAGAACTGCTCCTCAACAGAAGTCGCTCCTCAACCCGCGGAATTTGTTCTACATGAGAATTGGCATAACCATATGTACCTGAAAGCCATTGGGTTTGATATTTGGTTGCACTACTATGCACTCTTACCATTTGTATGTCACATGAAAGATCATGGTATGAGCTCATCAACTACTTTTTCGTTGAGAAATTCGGAAGCATGCGCATTGACACACACACACACACACATTATATGATTTTGATGGGTTTGCCCCCAACATTTTATGATTTGGAAAGGTTGGATTTATTGCTAACCTGTTGGGAGCAAACATTTTTTTGCACTAGATATTGAGCGTGCATTTTTCCCTATGTGCCATTGGATATATGCTTCACATGTAGCATTCTTGGATGATGGGGGATTAATAGGCCCTACTATATCTATTCCCCACATTTCAAATGGCCATGCAATATTTGTGGGATGCAACGACTCATGGGGTTGATGTATGAAATTACCATGTACCTGGCACTCGTGACACCTTTTTGCAAATTTTATGGCGTCGTCAAACATGGTAGGCCAATAGTAACCAAGATGTCGCAATTGATATTATAACTTAGGGCCAGATTGATGCGCCCCACACACCCTAGTGTGCACTTCATTTAAGGCTTCCAAAATTTCATTCCCTGCCAGACAGGGGAGGAGGATGCCATCGAAGGAAAAATGGCAGACATGTACATCTTTTTTTCTTTGATAAAGACTAAACAACCTTTCATTACATATTTCACCTAGGAACAAACCTTTTAACGAGTTCTAAGATAACCGGTTATGTCGGAATGTCGCCTATAAACCTCGAAGCTCGCATAGGCATCCAAGCATGCATACTTGATCTGGTCATGGTCCAGGTTGGACTTCTCCCACTGACTGACAGTGATGCTTTTGTCCTTGTTAAGACTTATGTTTGCAACCATCTTTGCTAGCTTCTCCAATGAAGCCAAATTGCCTGCTTTTTGGTTAGGAACCTTGATACCCAGTCCCTGCACATCAACAGGTTTTCTGATACCCAAGTTATAGAACTTGAGTTTTTCTATGTCATTGCCAATGGCAGCACCCGCAAATTCGATTGTGTCATTCTCAAGGAAGTTGCGCAGAAGTGGAGGGATAAAACTTCTGGCATGAGCCTAGTATAGTTGGTAAATTAGGCAATGCTTGCCCACACAAAGCTGCAAGACAGCAGCACGTTGTGGCTCTTGATTAGAGAGAGCAACTTGTTGCTCAAGTGGAAGCTTCTTGTGCTCTTTGCTGTGGACATATCTAGTGTATTCACAGTCAAGGCCGACAACACGACACTTGGAATGATTAAGATACTTTTTCCAGATGAACCGGATGAAGGCGACAACTGTTGAAGGGTTGCTGGTCACCATAGTATGGATTCTTGTACCGCCCTTGCTAATATGAAAAAGGCGATCTGAATGATTGTTGTCCACACTCTTGGGGAATCTGACACGGACTTTGCCGACCTTAATATTGTGAAGGTTGACATGGAGAACATTTCTTCGCTGAGGTTGAGGGCACATGGACTCAAACGGAGTCAGAGAGGAATCATATGCAATGGGTGTTGATGACAACAAGGGATTTGACAATGTAGATGTTGGCTTCACATGACATGTTTCATAGCCATGGGGATTGGGGTGCTTTTTCTTGCATTCGAGGGAAAACTTGAGAACCGTCTCAAAGCATTCTCCAATTGATCTATCGGCCAACGGAAGAATAGGCTCTGAAGCATGAACTTGAACTTTATTCTGAACCTTTGACATCCTTCCATGCAGAAACGATGAGGAGGGAAATATAATCATGGTATTGCCCCCATTCATAGGTTGCCGATAGTGGAGTTTGTCCATTGTCTTCCCTTTTCCTTCTTTGTCTACCCTCGTACTTCCCCCAAACTTGAGTGGGGAGAAGACTTCCATTCCGTGGTCATGTTCAGTTGGTGATGCGATCATATTATCCAGATGCTGATTTGCTGAAGAAGCACATAGACCAACTGGCACATCAAGCCAAACGTCTCCAATGCGGAGCATGACCGACTGCGGCACTTGACCATCCATACCTTCGAACAAAGAAAACTTTATAACAATTTTCTTTGGGCATATTTACGGTACACAATGTTTATATACTTCATGTACTTTAGAAATTCATATGTTGCAATCCTATGTTGGAATTTGAAGATGAGGGGAGAAATAGGTCCCACCAGGCGTCCCAAAATCTGATGACAGGAAAAATGGCGGGCGTGAAACAAGCGTCCACCTCATTGATACAGAGTGAAATTTAAATGCATAAAATAAAAATAGAATCAAACATTATAGGTACTTTATTTCCAGAACTCTTACATTTACATAAAAATTCTGTTAATTACATCTCCAAAGAGAAAACACCTGATTAAGAATTCCAACATTTCTATTACATAGGATTACATCACATGCCTATTACAATATGCTACAATAAAATAAAATGAAAGGAATCCTCCTCGCGATGGACGCTGAACTCCGGCCTTGGGGAACTTGATGTTTATCCACATAGGTTTTCTTCAATGACATTATGTTTGATATGATGTCATATGTTTCTTTACCATGCATGGAACATACTTTGTTCGTGCTCGACCTCATTTATGTTATGGTGTAAATGAAGGTTGATTTTGGTGAGGCTTAATCTGGCCCCATATTTGGATTTATATATTTTCAATATTTGTAACTCACGTCATGGAATTCATATAGGAGAACCCATGCTTAGAGCATTTTATATGTCCCGCAATCACGACATGTCTATGTGAAGAAAAATATGCATACTTGATTTGAACCACATGGCCAAACCTGAGGACATATCTACATGAAACATGTGAATCCCCGATTTCACGTAGATCTAGATTCCTCAAAACGAACCCAAAAGGGCCGAACCTAAGGGCATGATTTTATGGGTTTATATTCCTTGATTCGAACCACAAGGCCGAACCTAAGGACAATGTTTTATGAATTATATTCCTTGATCCGAACCACAAGGCCGAAACTAAGGGTATAATTTTATGTGTTTTATGTTCCTTGATCCGAACCAAAAGAATGGCCGAAACTAAGGGTATAATTTTATGAGTTTTATGTTCCTTGATCCGAACCAAAAGAATGGCCGAAACAAAGGACATGATTTCACGACATGCATTTTCCTTGATCCGAACCAAAATGGCCGAAACTAAGGACATGATTTCATGATATGTATTTTCCTTGATCCAAACCAAAATGGCCGAAACTAAGGATATGATTTCACGACATG
>NC_041383.1:372202397-372255059 GCF_002162155.2 Triticum dicoccoides | reverse complement strand
GGCATGTATTTTCCTTGATCCGGACCAAAATGGCCGAAACCAAGGATATGATTTCATGATATGTATTTTCCTTGATCCGAACCAAAATGGCCGAAACTAAGGATATGATTTCATGATATGTATTTTCCTTGATCCGAACCAAGATGGCCGAAACTAAGGACTTGATTTCATGGCATGTATTTTCCTTGATCCGAACCAAAATGGCCGAAACCAAGGATATGATTTCATGAAGTGAGGGAGAAAGAATCCTTGATTCGAACCAAAATGGCCAAAACTAAGGACGAGAATTCATAGATGAGGAGAAAGGATTCTTTGATTCGAACCAAACGGCCGAAACTAAGGGTATGAGGGTAGTATCATATCTCACCTTCTTCCTTCTTGGAACCAACCAAGCTTCCTCCCCTTGCTTCATTTTCTCACGGTGTTTTTTTTTGTGTTGTATGATGTGTAGTAGAATATTGCTACTAAAGAGAGGAGCGAAGGAGACCAGAGAACCAGGGAGTAAAATGAGTCCAACCCCAAATCAATGAGCAGGGGGTATTTATAGGAGAAGAAGGAGGAGTGGAGCGTTGAGGCTCGATGCCTACGTGCTCACGTCCACACATCGTGGGAACGCGGGATGATGGGAGCGTGGGTTGCTTCTTTTTTTATTTGTTTAATCGCTAATTGACAGGCAACATCGCTACTTATGTGAGTGATTGGCCGATGGATGGGCTACACATGCATGCACACGTACGTAGATATCTTCAAAGTGGGCTTAGACTATTTTAAATCATTGTGTGGGTCTTGTAGCACTATTCGCATGCATGCACAGCAGCCTTATGAGAAGCATGTCCATGCATACGTGACCCTATTTCTTTTTTTTGGACTAAGCACGATTAGCTATTAAATAGCTCATTAAGGCCTGGAGTCAGGGTGTGCACGTCAATTTTTTTTTGCATGCAACTCAAGGTCTAGCGTCATATGGATTATCAGATGATTATTTAATCAGATGAATATTTGACCAAGTATATTACGCGTATATTTCATCAGTGCAATTTTTTTTGTATCGTTTTAATATTTTAGTTTGTCGATGGAGCAGAACCGAACATTTCCATATAGCCAACATTTGCCGATCTTAGCGTTCCTCATGGCAATTTTATGTTTGTATTTTCGCCGTTAGTGGCGGCGGCATGTGTGCGAGCCATGTGTCCTTTATATTTTTTCCTCATGACAAAATTTGACGAGTTTCATCATATTTCCCAATCGTCGGTTTAATATGTGCGTTACCGACATTCGTAAATATATCATATCCTATTTTGTCAGTCCTCATTTTGAGCGGTCAATTATATATTTTAAAATTGATTCTTTTCATTATAAAATGGATTTTCTCGTTTTGCATCTATATTTTATGCACTTTATAAATTTATTTTATCTTGGTCAAAATCCATGTCAACATGTTGTCCTACGGACTAAACCCTCCGGTTTATATAGACACCGGAGGGGGCTAGGGTTACACAGAGTCGGTTACAGAGAAGGAGATCTACATATCCGAATTGCCAAGCTTGCCTTCCACGCAAAGGAGAGTCCCATCCGGACACGGGTCGAAGTCTTCAATCTTGTATCTTCATAGTCCAACAGTCCGGCCAAAGTATATAGTCGGGCTGTCCGAGGACCCCTTAATCCAGGACTCCCTCAGTAGCCCCTGAATAAGGCTTCAATGACGATGAGTCCGACGCGCAGATTGTCTTCGGCATTGCAAGGCGGGTTCCTCCTCCGAATACTCCATAGAAAATTTTGAACACAAGAACCGTGTCCGGCTCTGCAAAACAAATTCCACATACCACCGTAGAGAGCACGATATTACACAAATCTAATTTGCTGATAACTTTTTATAGCGTGACATCACGCCACGACCCAGTCATTATTCGAACCGTTTTTCTCCACCAGCCCCTACATGCGCCGCCAGGCGGTTTTATTGGCACGTCTTGTCGAAGCAGAGATCGTGTTCTCCTTATCACGGGATTCTCATCAATACAGGTGTGGGTAACCCAACCACGCTTGTTTAATATGACTCCTAGATTTTAGGCAAGTCCCAAACGGCCACATGGGGGACGCTTCGTCCTCTTTATAAGGGGGCCAAGGCCTGTCCTTTTCTTCCCACGCTCGATCCTTCCCCCTCCCGCACCTCGAGTTCCAACACCCAAGGCTCAAGCTAAGCACTTCGGACCTTCAACCATGTACGAATCCAACCTTCAAGGTCGGTGGATGGCCTCTCTGTCACAGAGGAGGACATCAAGAAGCTTAGGGAGGCCAGGTATCTCACCATCGAAATCCCGCACAGGCTGCCTGCTCAAGGGCAGGTCATCCCCACTCCGAACCCAACGAGAGTGTCGTATTTATTTCCCACTTCCTCCGAGGGCTAGGTTTTAGTCTTGATCCCTTCGTGAGAGGGCTCATGTTCTATTACGGGCTAGATTTCCACGATCTAGCTCTGGATTCCATCCTTCATATCTCGTCGTTTATCGTCGTGTGTGAAGCCTTCCTCCATATCACCCCCACTTCGGCCTATGGCTCAAGACCTTTAATGTGAGGCCGAAGGTGATTGACGGGCGTCACACGGAGTGCGGAGGCGCTATAATAAGCAAAAGTGCCGACGCCCCATGGCCAAAGGGTTCCTTCACAAAAACTTCTGACTTATGGCAACGGGAGTGGTTTTACATCACAGCTCCCCGAGGTACAAAGTGGGCGGCCGCTCCAGCGTTCCGCTCGGGCCCTCCGCCGCAGCTGGCATCATGGGTCAACAAGGGGCTGGACTGGGGGGCAGTTAATGACGTGCTGACACTTCAAAGCCGCATCCGAGACCTTCTTAAGAAGGATGTCAGTCTTGTCAAGATAATGCAAGTAATGCTGGTTCATCGGGTCCTGCCCTACCAACGTCGACCTCTCCGTATGTGGGAGTTCAACCCGGAAGGACCGCGAACCATTCAACAATTCTTTAGCATGACGCTGAAAGAGATGTATGGGTCGTTCTTCGGATCACGAATAAAGTGTTCGGACACCATCGAGGACGTGGGTCTCAACTACAACCGTACGGATACCCAAGTAAGTAATTCCGCTACCGAACACACCGTCCTTTATGTTTGTTATAACATCATTCTGAAAATTGCTCTCTGCCAGGACTGGATAAGGAAGGCGGAGAGGATTAGGTGTTCGGCCCCTCTCCCCGAAGGCTCACCGGATCCTTTACTGATCAGGATGCTTGAGCGCGCACCATATCAGGTGCCATCAGGAGAGGATGAGGGGAGGAATAGAGAAGCCACCGGTGGGCCTCATACTTTACACGTCCAAATCGGGGGAGTAAGTGCCTCCGCGAAGGAGGATACTCGGGGAGGTGAATCCAAAATCTCCTCTCCTCACGGTAAGAAAAGGGCCGCCTCTGAAGACTTGGAAACGGAAATTTCCAAACGAGGGAAGAAACCCTCGCCGGGGGGCCCTGCCCCAGAGGGCGTTCTTACCGCACAGTGCCCGCAAGGGGGCCGACCCTCAACCGAGCTGTAAGTGAAAAAAGGTACTTTGGTAAATATATCCTGTTTTGTCTATGAGAATAATGACCGAGACATATTTGTTGCAGTCCGGCTCATAGCCCTTCTCCACAAAGTTCTCTTCGGGGGATCTTCTTCCGGAGATGATGGAGAGCGAAACGCCTCCTCCTACCTCCCCACCACATGGGACGGACGACCCTGAGGTGTCGCCACGGAGGATTTCTCCTGATCCGCCAAGGCCAGAAGTTGACACTTCGACTGCCCAAAGTCCGGCATATTCGGCTCCCAAGGAGAGCTTCAGAAAGAGTCCGGGATTGTCTGGCACACAGTCGGACACACTGATGGGTCTTCTGGAGCGAGCGGCCATCTCAGAGACACATCATGCCTTAATGGTACGGTGGTTGAGAGGATTTCATCCGCCAAAAGCGGTTTGAATGAAGCTTTTACGAGTCTGCTGAGAGGCTTTGAGGTACGCAAAAAATAATATATGTATTTTTGACGGTACCGCACATGCTAGGTGTGCTCTATTCAACTTGTCAGCAAATGTTTAAGAGGTGATGCTAGTATCTGTAATATGCTGTGACTGCAGATGGAGCTGCTGCCGTAGAGACCCTTCGGGCGGAGCTTGCCCGAGCCAAGGAACAAGCTCGAATAAGTGATGCGACCGCCCTAAAGGCGGTCGAAGAGTTAAGAGTTGAACAGGCTGCTTATCGCCAGAGCGAGGCAAGGATAGCCAAGATGGCTGTTGAGCTGAAAGATGCCGCCGACTGCTATGAGCTCCTTGAAAAGGATAGCCAAGCGAAAGCGGCTGACCTGAAGAAGGCCCTGGAGGCAGCCAAGGAAACCTGCTCTGAAATGAGAGGGATAAGGGAGGAGCTTCGTGAAGCCGGAGATATCACGGCTGGGAGGCCCTATTTGTTGCGGATGAAGTTCGGAGATCCAAAGTATGCCCCTCTGGATCAGTTGTGGAGCACTGCGGACGCGTATGCGGACCTGGCAAAGAGTGCTGCCGATGCAACCGAGTTTTACAAAGATCGGAAAGACCATAAGGTAGAAGGGTTATTCTGGTCGCAGTTCAGTGCCCTGATACATCCGCTGCCGTTGAATGAAAGGATGGCCACATGGTCCGAGCTCCACAGGTTGTCCAGGCTTGCTATGAGGTCTGTCGTGGATCATCTTTGGCCACGGGGACCAAGGCCGGACAGTTATTTTGGATTAGTGCAACAATTCCTTGGTGATGTGTCGCATATTGATGCTGTGAAGAGGTCGGCATGCATAGAGGGTGCGCGGATGGCTCTTGCCCGTGTTAAAACATACTGGGCAGGAATGGAAACCACCACTATTGCAACCAGGGGTCCAGCGGGAGGCCAGGACCCAGCCGAGCACTATTTTGAAGAAGTCCTAGAAGGCGCCCGTTTAATAGAGGCTCAGTGCTCGAAGAGTGCCATGTTCGAGTGACATGTATCTCAATTGTAAAAACAATGCTATTTTGATTATAGAGGCTGTGTTTATACTTTTGCCTGAAAGTATTATAGTGCCTCCTATGCGGCCGTTTATGTATGTTTGTATATAACCTGAAAGTTTGCAGTCGTCGGCTTCAGCCCCCACACATATAATGCGGGGGTGTTCGGAAAAGCGCGTAATCACACTTGATCCAACGTCTTGGTCCATTAAGGAGGTGATAGCGCGGCGAACCAGACAATCATACTATATAGCTCTAACACTTTCACTTAGCCATAGGAGTTTGACGGTGGGGCTACTATATAGCCCCTGGTACTTCCGCGTTCATCCGAATGTGGTGTGCGTACGTACATGACCGGGAAACCAGTCCTTCGTTAATGCGGAGGAATCGCGAAGATTCCGCTGAGTCATCGAGTGGTTGACCAGTCTCGCGCTATATCATGACAGTCAGTTTTCGGCTTTCTCTACTGAGGTGCTCACCCAGGTGAACCAGGGCACAATCACAGTAGTTCTCCTGGTGCCCCCTTGGCCGATAGAGCGGAACGTAAGGTAGCAAAGCACGGGAGCCGGGCAAACCCAACATTTTACCAAAGACATGATTCGGAGCTGATGCATATAAGGCCAAACTCGCGACGCCGAACAATCCCTAAGGTATTCGGACTTTACAACATATACTGGGCTGAATAACGCCCTCGATAATGAGCCCTGTGTTTCAAGGTACATGCATTAGTCTGGCGTGACGAAGTGTCAATAACGCCAGTGTCCCTTCCGGTTGTGTTGAGTGTCCGGAGGGTAAGAAGCAACAAGAGACATTAAAAAAGTTTTACGCAGGGTCTTAATCTAAAGAGAAACCTTTGAGCGGGGCCCTGCTGCACGTCTGCGCCTTTATCTCCATGGTGCCGTATCCTAGAAGGGTGTAGCATGATGATCATCTGTAAAAAGGAAGAGTCCAGGTGAAATACTTCATGCGAAGAGTTGGTTAGTCTGAATGAACCATGGAAATGCAATATGTCATTGTATTAATAGTGTCGAGCCAAACTATGGGCTTCTTTTTTTGCGAGCAGCCCCTAGCACCACTTATGGGGGTATCCCCAGCTCAGGTTTATCTGGGCTATTACATCTGGTGGGGCGCTGGACTTGTCTAACCGTGTCCGTGGTCTTGATGACCGACCGTTTAGTCTGGTTGGAGGGGCCGCTCAGTGTTCGGCTGCTAGAGCCGCCACATATTCTTCCGCACGTAAGGAACACTCTGTATTTCCGCTAACTGTGATGACGCCACGTGGACTGGGCATCTTAAGTTTAAGATAGGCGTAGTGCAATACTGCATTAAAACGAGCGAAGGCCGTTCTTCCAAGTAGTGTGTGATAGCCGCTTCGAAATGGAGCGATGTCGAAGATTAGTTCTTTGCTTCTGAAGTTGTCGGGAGAACCGAATACAACCTCTAGTACTAGAGATCCCGTACAGCGGGCCTCGACGCCTGGTATCACTCTTTTAAAGGTAGTATTGCTTTGGCTAATTCTTGACGGGTCTATCCCCATTTTGCAGACAGTGTCCTGATATATCAGGTTGAGACTACTACCGCCATCCATAAGGACTCGAGTGAGATGGTATCCATCAATTATTGGGTCGAGCTCCAAGGCAGCCGATCCTCCGTGTCGGATACTAGTCGGATGATCCCTGCGATCAAAAGTGATCGGACAGGCCGACCAAGGATTGAATTTGGGGGCGACGGGCTCCACAGCGTATATTCACTGTTTTGACTTCTGGTGGGAATTTCTTCTGTCCCCTAGTGTTCGGCTGGCGAGGCTCATCCTCGTCTTCGCTTGGCATCTCCCGTCCCTTGTGTTCGGCATTAAGCTTGCCGGCCTGCTTGAAAACCCAGCACTCTCTGTGAGTGTGATTTGCAGGTTTTTCAGGGGTGCCGTGAATCTGACATAATTTGTCTAGAATCTTATTTAGGCTGGACGGTCCATCTCTGCAGCCTTTGAATGGCTTCTTCCATTGACCTGGTCGGGAGCCCCTGAATCTGGCGTTGACCGCCGTGTTCTCGGGGCTGTCGTCATTGTTTCGATGCTTGTTTTTGTTGCGTCGCGGCTTCCCATTGCTATCCCTGACTTCGGATGTGCCTGGGTCGCTGGTGCCGCTACGGGCCAGCCAACTATCCTCGCCCGCGCAAAAGCGGGTCATAAGGCTTGTTAAGGCTATCATTATCCTCGGCTTTTCCTGGCCGATGTGTCTGGCAAGCCATTCGTCTCGGATACTGTGGTTGAAGGCCGCTAAGGCTTCGGCGTCCGGGTAGTCGACGATTTGATTCTTCTTAGTAAGAAATCTGTTCCAAAGTTTTCGGGCTGACTCTCCGGGCTGTTGAATTATGTGACTTAAGTCGTCTGCATCCGGAGGTCGGACATAGGTCCCTTGAAAATTGGCCCTAAAAGCATCCTCAAGTTCTTTCCAACTTCCAATTGAGTTTTTAGGGAGGCTTTTCAACCAGTGCCGAGCTGGTCCTTTCAACTTGAGGGGTAGGTATTTAATGGTGTGGAGATCATCTCCGCGGGCCATGTGGATGTGAAGGATAAAGTCCTCAATCCAGACCCCAGGGTCTGTCATTCTGTCGCATTCCTCTATATTCATGGGTTTAAATCCTCCTGGAAATTCATGGTCCAGCACCTCATCGGTGAAGCACAAGGGGTGTGCGGCACCCCTGTATTTGGATGTGTCGTGGCATGCTGTCGACACTTGTTGTGTTCGGTGCTGATTCCTAGCTGGTATTCGATCAATGTGATCGTTTTGGTGGCTCTGATCCTGTGCAGAAGCGCGCTTCCTAGATCCATAGATGGACCTGGCCGTACCGGACTTTTTGTCCAGGAGCTCTCGTAAATCGTGTGCTGACTTGTATGCGACATCATTAGCCGTCCTGTCGCGGCCACGGGGTGGTCGGTCCGGCTGATCGGCCATTTTCGGCTGAATGGGCTCTATGGCCTCGTCGTCGAATTCAGGCAGCAGCTTGGGCTTTGGATAGCTCTTTGTGTGGCGATCGCCACTGTATTTCTCTTCAGTGTCTAGCACCTTATTCCATCTGTGGTTGAGTGTATCCTATACGGCCTTAAGCCTTTGCTTCTGCTTCTTTAAGCTCCTTGCGGTGGCAATAAGCCTTCTGTGGAGGTTCTCTTGTTCCAAGTGTCCTTCTGGGATGATGAGTGCGTCATCGTCCGGACTGTTCTCCTCTCCGGAGACAGGTTGATGAATTTTACCCTCGGGATCAGCGTCATTTGATGTCGGCTCCAGACTATGCTCACTGTCCCCTGGTTCATCCTGCTCCATCGCTGGGTCCATGGGGTCGTCATTTTCTTTGGAGTCGACCGGGGTATTTGATAGAGGCAAAGGTGTCCCGTCTTTCGATGAGATGGTGGATTTCGCTTTGGTGGAAGTCGACTTTGACGATCCGACTACGAACGTGCGAGGACGTCGCGCCTTAGCAATCGCTAAACCCACTCCGAGAGGTTATTGACCATGCCGGAGCACGATCAACCTGACCACGAGGGTCTGTTTCCTGCGAGCAAACGAAGAACAAGCAAGAAACTAAGATTGCAATCTGGATATTGTGAATATAAGATGAAAGCTTTATTGATCAAGGTGGGGTTCTGTGACGCCTTTGTCTGGTCGTTGAACACAAACGAAGTACGCGAAGTTGCAGCTATGGCGAACTTTTAATCTAAACAAAACCCAAAGTCTAAACGATGCCCTAAGGGCTGTATATATGGAGGAAGAGGGGGGAATTTCGTGGCCCTTGGTGGAGGGGTCCGAAATCAACCCTATCTCTTGTTTCCCCACACATACGGACTCTAAAAATAGCCTATACTTATGTATTTCGAAATTACATGGGCCTGGCCCAATAATAAGGTGACGCAGCACCTAAAATAGCCTCGGGACGAAATTTATGAAGTGGCATATTGTATATTTCGTCCAAGGCTTCATGCACCCATTATGGTGGCTTCAAAGTCCTGAAATCATCACTTGTAACTCCGTTCTTGTTCCCCTTGCGCATGCCATCATCTCCATGCTTGTTCTTGCTCCAATGTTCATCCTTCTCCAAGCTAGGCCCTTCATTTGTAAGCAAAACAAATGTATCCAATTTAGGCAGCATCATATTCTCATGAACATTAAAATCATTACCAAGAAACGAAAGTACCTGGTAATTTAGTTGGCGTGCACGAGCTCTAGTAATTGGTCCAGTATGTATAGCAGCAGGGGCTGTGGGTGTAACAATTGTATTGATGTCCTCATCATAGTACTTTCATGAGATTAATGAACGAAGTTTTACGTGCTTTCATTGGACGATTTGTGGTAGTTTACTTTGATGACATATTGATTTATAGCAGATCTTTGGAAGAACATTTGGAACATTTACGTGCTGTTTTTATTGCTCTACGTGATGCACGTTTGTTCGGTAACCTTGGGAAGTGCACCTTTTGCACCGACCGAGTATCTTTTCTTGGGTATGTTGTTACTCCACAGGGAATTGAAGTTGATAAAGCCAAGATTGAAGCTATTGAGAGTTGTCCGCAGCCCAAAACGGTCACACAAGTGAGGAGTATTCTTGGCCTCGCTGGATTCTATAGGCGTTTTGTGAGAGATTTCAGCACCATTGCTGCACCTCTCAATGAGCTTACAAAGAAAGATGTGCCTTTTCTTTGGGGTACCGCACAGGAAGAAGCCTTCACGGTATTGAAAGATATGTTGACACATGCTCCTTTACTCCAACTTCCTGATTTTAATAAGACTTTTGAGCTTGAATGTGATGCTAGTGGAATTGGATTAGGAGGTGTGTTATTACAAGATGGCAAACCTGTTGCATACTTTTCTGAAAAATTGAGTGGGCCTAGTCTGAATTATTCTACTTATGATAAAGAATTATATGCTCTTGTTCGGACTTTAGAAACATGGCAACATTATTTATGGCCCAAAGAATTTGTTATACATTCTGATCATGAATCTTTGAAACATATTAAAAGTCAAGCTAAACTGAATCGTAGACATGCTAAATGGGTTGAATTCATTGAGACTTTCCCTTATGTCATTAAACACAAGAAGGGAAAAGAAAATGTTATTGCTGATACATTGTCTCGTCGCTATACTATGCTTTCACAACTTGACTTCAAAATATTTGGTTTGGAGACCATCAAAGATCAATATGTGCATGATGCTGATTTTAAAGATGTAATGCAGAATTGTAAAGAAGGAAGAATGTGGAACAAGTTTGTCGTTAACGATGGATTTGTGTTTCGTGCTAACAAGCTATGCATTCCAGCTAGCTCCGTTCGTCTTTTGTTGTTGCAGGAAGCGCATGGAGGAGGATTAATGGGACATTTTGGCGTGAAAAAGACGGAGGACGTACTTGCTACACATTTCTTTTGGCCAAAGATGAGACGGGATGTTGAGCGTTTTATTGCTCGATGCACTACATGTCAAAAAGCTAAGTCACGACTCAATCCTCATGGTTTATATATGCCTTTGCCTGTACCTAGTGTTCCTTGGGAGGATATATCTATGGACTTTGTTTTAGGTTTACCTCGAACAAAGAAGGGGAGGGATAGCATATTTGTTGTCGTGGATAGATTCTCGAAAATGGCACACTTTATACCATGTCATAAAAGCGATGATGCTGTTAATGTTGCTGTTTTGTTCTTTCGTGAAATTATTCGCTTGCATGGTGTGCCAAATACTATTGTTTCAGATCGTGATACTAAATTTCTTAGCCACTTTTGGAGATGTTTATGGGCTAAGTTGGGGACTAAACTGCTTTTTAGTACTACTTGTCACCCCCAAACTGATGGACAAACTGAAGTAGTCAATAGAACGTTGTCTACTATGCTTAGGGCTGTTTTGAAGAATAATAAGAAAATGTGGGAGGAATGCTTGCCTCATATTGAATTTGCTTATAATCGTTCATTGCATTCTACTACTAAGATGTGCCCTTTTGAAGTTGTGTATGGTTTCCTACCTCGTGCACCTATTGATTTGTTGCCTCTTCCATCTTCGGAGAAGTTTAATTTTGATGCTAAACAACGTGCTGAATTGATTTTAAAAATGCATGAGTTAACTAAGGAAAACATTGAGCGTATGAATGCTAAATATAAACTTGCTGGAGATAAGGGTAGAAAACATGTTGTGTTTGCACCTGGAGATCTTGTTTGGTTACATTTGCGTAAGGATAGATTTCCTGATTTGCGCAAATCAAAGTTAATGCCACGTGCTGGTGGTCCCTTTAAGGTGTTAGAGAAAATAAATGATAATGCATATAAACTTGAGCTGCCTGCAGATTTTGGGTTAGTCCCACTTTTAACATTGCAGATTTGAAGCCTTATTTGGGTGAGGAAGATGAACTTCCGTCGAGGACGACTTCATTTCAAGAAGGGGAGGATGATGAGGACATCAATACAATTGTTACACCCACAGCCCCTGCTGCTATACATACTGGACCAATTACTAGAGCTCGTGCACGCCAACTAAATTACCAGGTACTTTCGTTTCTTGGTAATGATTCTAATGTTCATGAGAATATGATGCTGCCTAAATTGGATACATTTGTTTTGCTTACAAATGAAGGGCCTAGCTTGGAGAAGGATGAACATTGGAGCAAGAACAAGCATGGAGATGATGGCATGCGCAAGGCGAACAAGAACGGAGTTACAAGTGATGATTTCAGGACTTTGAAGCCACCATAATGGGTGCATGAAGCCTTGGACGAAATATACAAGATGCCACTTCATAAATTTCGTCCCGAGGCTATTTTAGGTGCTGCGTGATAGAGGCGGGGGTGTCCCGATCTTTCGATGAGATGGTAACTATCGATTTGGTGGAGACGACTTTGACGATCCGACTACAAACGTGCTCGACGTTGCGCCTTAGCAATCGCTAAACCAATCTCCAGAGGTTATTGACCACGCCGGTGCACGATCAACCTGACCACGAAGGTCTATTCCTGCAAGCAATCGAAGAACGAGCAAGAATATGATAAAGCAATCTGAATATTGCAAATATATATGAAGTATTGATAATGGTGGGGATCCGGAAGCGGTCTTGGTCTGGTCGTTGGACACAAACGAAGTACACGAAGTTGCAATGGCTAACTTTTAACTAAACAAATCCCAAGGAAAAGCTACTAGATGGATCTACTTATATAGGAGCAAGGGGTGGAGGCCAAGGAGGTGGGAGGACGTCCCAAGGCAGCCTAAAACTAAATCTAGGTCGTACAAGGCCAATGGGCCCAAGTGGAGGTGATGTAACACCTTTGGACTTGTAGTTTGACTCGGATTCTGCTGCAGCATCAGATTGTTTCGTCCACAACTCAACGCTCCAGACGAATTTGAAGGTGATTCCAATTGGGTTGGAAAGTGCACGAAATCTAGTTTCCAACAAAAAAAGAATCACCCAATTCGGAGTTAGTATGAAAAACTTGTGTGCGTTTTGAGTCAGGTATGTCTGTGCAGTCCGAATCTGAATCCAGAACGTGAGAGACTTGGACTCTATCTTCTCTTGGGCCAAAAGTGACGTGAGAGAACTTTTTGGACAGCAAATAAACATCTCTTTCTTCCTTATCTTCATATGTGGATTGTACAAATGTCCCATACACCTGCAATTAGACAAAACACAAAAGTGTGTGAAGTATTTTTGTTCTGGATAACATAAATAGATTATTGAATAGTTTGCACTAGAAATCACCTGACAAATATGCATATATGCAATATTTTTGGTCATATCCAAGGTAGTCATGTCCTCATCACAAATGTAACCAAACAAGATCTCCAGGTGCAAACACAACATGTTTTCTACCCTTATCTCCAGCAAGTTTATATTTAGCATTCATACGCTCAATGTTTTCCTTAGTTAACTCAAGCATTTTTAAAATCAATTCAGCACGTTGTTTAGCATCAAAATTAACCTTCTCCGAAGATGGAAAGGCAACAAATCAATAGGTGCACGAGGTAGGAAACCATACACAACTTCAAAAGGGCACATCTTAGTAGTAGAATGCAATGAACGATTATAAGCAAATTCAATATGAGGCAAGCATTCCTCCCACATTTTCTTATTATTCTTCAAAACAGCCCTAAGCATAGTAGACAACGTTCTATTGACTACTTCAGTTTGTCCATCAGTTTGGGGGTGACAAGTAGTACTAAAAAGCAGTTTAGTCCCCAACTTAGCCCATAAACATCTCCAAAAGTGGCTAAGAAATTTAGTATCACGATCTGAAACAATAGTATTTGGCACACCATGCAAGCGAATAATTTCACGAAAGAACAAATCAGCAACATTAACAGCATCATCGCTTTTATGACATGGTATAAAGTGTGCCATTTTCGAGAATCTATCCACGACAACAAATTTGCTATCCCTCCCCTTCTTTGTTCGAGGTAAACCTAAAACAAAGTCCATAGATATATCCTCCCAAGGAACACTAGGTACAGGCAAAGGCATATATAAACCATGAGGATTGAGTCGTGACTTAGCTTTTTGACATGTAGTGCATCGAGCAATAAAACGCTCAACATCCCGTCTCATCTTTGGCCAAAAGAAATGTGTAGCAAGTACGTCCTCCGTCTTCTTCACGCCAAAGTGTCCCATTAATCCTCCTCCATGCGCCTCCTGCAACAACAAAAGACGAACGGAGCTAGCTGGAATGCATAGCTTGTTAGCACGAAACACAAATCCATCGTTAACGACAAACTTGTTCCACATTCTTCCTTCTTTACAATTCTGCATTACATCTTTAAAATCAGCATCATGCACATATTGCTCTTTGATGGTCTCCAAACCAAATATTTTGAAGTCAAGTTGTGAAAGCATAGTATAGCGACGAGACAATGCATCAGCAATAACATTTTCTTTTACCTTCTTGTGTTTAATGACATAAGGGAAAGTCTCAATGAATTCAACCCATTTAGCATGTCTACGATTCAGTTTAGCTTGACTTTTAATATGTTTCAAAGATTCATGATCAGAATGTATAACAAATTCTTTGGGCCATAAATAATGTTGCCATGTTTCTAAAGTCCGAACAAGAGCATATAATTCTTTATCATAAGTAGAATAATTCAGACTAGGCCCACTCAATTTTTCAGAAAAGTATGCAACAGGTTTGCCATCTTGTAATAACACACCTCCTAATCCAATTCCACTAGCATCACATTCAAGCTCAAAAGTCTTATTAAAATCAGGAAGTTGGAGTAAAGGAGCATGTGTCAACTTATCTTTCAATACCGTGAAGGCTTCTTCCTGTGCGGTACCCCAAACAAAAGGCACATCCTTCTTTGTAAGCTCGTTGAGAGGTGCAGCAATGGTGCTGAAATCTCTCACAAAACGCCTATAGAATCCAGCGAGGCCAAGAAAACTCCTCACTTGTGTGACCGTTTTGGGCTGCGGCCAACTCTCAATAGCTTCAATCTTGGCTTTGTCAACTTCAATTCCCTGTGGAGTAACAACATAGCCAAGAAAAGATACTCGGTCGGTGCAAAAGGTGTACTTCCCAAGGTTACCAAACAAACGTGCATCACGTAGAGCAATAAAAACAGCACGTAAATGTTCCAAATGTTCTTCCAAAGATCTGCTAAAAATCAGTATATCATCAAAATAGACTACCACAAATCGTCCAATGAAAGCACGTAAAACTTCGTTCATTAGTCTCATGAAAGTACTAGGCGCATTAGTTAACCCAAAAGGCATGACTAACCACTCATATAATCCAAACTTAGTTTTAAATGCTGTTTTCCATTCATCCCCCAACTTCATACGAAAACAAACCTAATATGACAAGAACTCATATTGGTGGTGGATATATGGTGGTAGATGGCAGCGGTGGTGGTATATGGATACGGATTCGAAGCGGTGGCGGATAAGCGGTGGTGGTAGATGGCAGGGGTGATGATGATGGTGCGGCGGCGGCGTGACAACTTATGACCAGAACTCGAAACTCTAAAAGACTAGACTCTAAGACCAGCAACTAGAAACGACGATGCAACCGCAAATTCAACAAAGCAAAACCCTAAAAAGATTATGCAAAGGCTCAGATTGGTTCGGATATGATGAACTAACCCTAATTTTTTTTGTGGCTTTTTCGTGGACTGTAGGTATGAAGAACAGACTCGATCTAAACTACGAAAAACTGTAAAATCTCACCGAGCAACCTGGAAATCTGATACCACTTGATAGAGGCGAGGGTCCCGATTTTTCGATGAGATGATGGATATCGCTTTGGTGGAAGTCGACTTTGACGATCCGACTACGAACGTGCGAGGACGTCGCGCCTTAGCAATCGCTAAACCAACTCCGAGAGGTTATTGACCACGCCGGAGCACGATCAACCTGACCACGAGGGTCTGTTTCCTGCGAGCAAACGAAGAACAAGCAAGAAACTAAGATTGCAATCTGGATATTGCGAATATAAGATGAAAGCTTTATTGATCAAGGTGGGGTTCTGTGACGCCTTTGTCTGGTCGTTGAACACAAACGAAGTACGCGAAGTTGCAGCTATGGCGAACTTTTAATCTAAACAAAACCCGAAGTCTAAACGATGCCCTAAGGGCTGTATATATGGAGGAAGAGGGGGGAATTTCGTGGCCCTTGGTGGAGGAGTCCGAAATCAACCCTATCTCTTGTTTCCCCACACATACGGACTCTAAAAATAGCCAATACTTATGTATTTCGAAATTACATGGGCCTGGCCCAATAATAAGGTGACGCAGCACCTAAAATAGCCTCGGGACGAAATTTATGAAGTGACATCTTGTATATTTCGTCCAAGGCTTCATGCACCCATTATGGTGGCTTCAAAGTCCTGAAATCATCACTTGTAACTCCGTTCTTGTTCCCCTTGCGCATGCCATCATCTCCATGCTTGTTCTTGCTCCAATGTTCATCCTTCTCCAAGCTAGGCCCTTCATTTGTAAGCAAAACAAATGTATCCAATTTAGGCAGCATCATATTCTCATGAACATTAGAATCATTACCAAGAAACGAAAGTACCTGGTAATTTAGTTGGCGTGCACGAGCTCTAGTAATTGGTCCAGTATGTATAGCAGCAGGGGCTGTGGGTGTAACAATTGTATTGATGTCCTCATCAGAATGTATAACAAATTCTTTGGGCCATAAATAATGTTGCCATGTTTCTAAAGTCCGAACAAGAGCATATAATTCTTTATCATAAGTAGAATAATTCAGACTAGGCCCACTCAATTTTTCAGAAAAGTATGCAACAGGTTTGCCATCTTGTAATAACACACCTCCTAATCCAATTCCACTAGCATCACATTCAAGCTCAAAAGTCTTATTAAAATCAGGAAGTTGGAGTAAAGGAGCATGTGTCAACTTATCTTTCAATACCGTGAAGGCTTCTTCCTGTGCGGTACCCCAAACAAAAGGCACATCCTTCTTTGTAAGCTCGTTGAGAGGTGCAGCAATGGTGCTGAAATCTCTCACAAAACGCCTATAGAATCCAGCGAGGCCAAGAAAACTCCTCACTTGTGTGACCGTTTTGGGCTGCGGCCAACTCTCAATAGCTTCAATCTTGGCTTTGTCAACTTCAATTCCCTGTGGAGTAACAACATAGCCAAGAAAAGATACTCGGTCGGTGCAAAAGGTGCACTTCCCAAGGTTACCAAACAAACGTGCATCACGTAGAGCAATAAAAACAACACGTAAATGTTCCAAATGTTCTTCCAAAGATCTGCTATAAATTAGTATATCATCAAAATAGACTACCACAAATCGTCCAATGAAAGCACGTACAACTTCGTTCATTAGTCTCATGAAAGTACTAGGCGCATTAGTTAACCCAAAAGGCATGACTAACCACTCATATAATCCAAACTTAGTTTTAAATGCTATTTTCCATTCATCCCCCAACTTCATACGAATTTGATGGTATCCACTACGCAAATCAACTTTGGAGAATGTTGTAGAGCCACTCAATTCATCAAGCATATCATCGAGCCTAGGAATAGGATGACGATAACGAATAGTAATATTATTAATGCCTCTACAATCAACACACATACGTGATGTACCATCCTTTTTCGGCACTAGAATAATAGGAACAACACAAGGACTAAGGGATTCGCGTATATAACCTTTGTCGAGAAGCTCTTGTACTTGACGCATAATCTCCTTCGTCTCCTCTGGATTGGTACGGTATGGTGCACGGTTTGGCAGTGAAGCACCGGGAATTAAGTCAATCTGATGCTCAATCCCTCGAGTAGGCGGTAATCCCGGTGGCACGTCTTGTGGAAAGACGTTAGCGAACTCCTGCAAAATGTTAGTGAAAGCAGGAGGCAAAGAGGAAGGCACGTCCTCGAATGAAAATAATGCCTCTTTGCACACAAAAGCATAGCAAACAGATTTGCTGAAATCTAGCTCATCAATATCAGATTTGGTGGCAAATAAACATGCACTTTTCAATTTAATTTCAGAAGCAACACTAGATGGTTTATTATTAGGCTTCATTTGTTGCTCAAATTCTTTTGCCACAATCTGATTTTCACTCATATTCTTCTCCTGTTTTGCTTTATTAGCTCTATTAATATCATCTTTCAAAATGGAATCAGGAGTGATAGGAAGCAAAGTAATATTTTTATCCTTATGAACAAGAGTATAGTGATTGTTTCTACCATGGTGTACAGAGTTTTTATCAAATTGCCATGGTCTACCAAGTAATAAGGAACATGCTTGCATAGGTACCACATCACAATCAACATAATCAACATTTGTAGAGATACTAAAATGCACACGAACAGTACGTGTTACCTTAACCTTGCCGCTGTTGTTGAACCATTGGATGTAGTAAGGATGTGGATGTGGTCTTGTGGTGAGAGAAAGCTTCTCCACCATCTCCATGCTAGCCAAGTTGTTGCAGCTCCCTCCGTCTATGATGACGCGCACAGAACGTTCCTTCACAACTCCCTTGGTATGGAACAAATTGTGCCTCTGATTTTGCTCAGCTTGTGTGATCTGCACACTCAAAACACGTTGAGCAACTAAACATTCATACCTGTCAGCGTCTTCAGGAGCCATGTATTGCGTCTCATGATCAGAATCATCTCCACCATGTTCTTCACGTGTAATAAGAGCCAAAGTCTCCTCATCATAGTCACTAGCAGACTCATATACACCATCCGCGGTAGCAATCATCACACGCAGAGATTTGCATTCCCTCGCATAATGACCTCCTCCCTTACAACGACGACAAATAATATCACTTGTGTGCCTTGTTGATGCCATGGAAGAAGATGAACGCTGTGCAGGCCCCGCAGGTGCGCTCTTGGCAGATAATGGTGGTTGTGCCTGTTTTCTTGTATCACGGCTGGAGGTGGCACCGGATGGAGGTGCTGGTGCAGTTTAAGTAGAAGATGCACGTGGTGTCCATGATGAAGGTCGACCTGCAGAAAAGTTAGTTCGCCCCAATGGTTGTCGATCCTGCACTTCACGTTCAGCTTTACAAGCAAGATGGAATAAACGAGTGATATTAGTATACTCCTTATAGTCTAGAATGGTATGAATCTCTCTATTTAATCCACCCAGAAAACGTGCAAGCATAGCTTCATTCTCCTCAACAATACCACATCTAATCATGCCAGTTTGTAATTCCTGATAATATTCTTCTACAGAATTTTCCCTTGTCTTAAAGCTGCAATTTTTGAAGCAACTCACGTTGATAATATGGTGGAACCCAACGCGTACGCATAGCAGTTTTCAAAGCAGCCCAAGTAGTTGGAATAGGATATAATCTACAATGTTCAGACCACCATACACATGCAAAACTAGTGAAAGCACAAACAGCAGCAACAACTCGTCTCTCCTCACGATATTGTAAACATGTAAATCGTTGTTCAGTTTCTAACTCCCAAGTAAGATATATATCAGGAACATATCTACCCTCAAATGGTGGAATATTCAATTTCAGTTTAGGAATATGGACATCATCTCGTACCTGAGGTGGTGGTGCAGGCCTACCATTACGAATATATACCTGAGGTCGACCTGCTGGTGGTGGTGCTGGTGGCTGCTCGTAGATCTGATTTTGATCAACCTCATCCTCATAATCGCCCGCATACTCATCATCCTCCTGGGTACCAGCAGCAGCAGTAGCAGGAGCCAAAGAAACACCAACAGCAATAGCAGCGGCACCAGAATTTTGTCCTGGCTCAATAGGAACACGCTGTGCTCGTCCATACTGATTCGGAAGGGGGCGTAGTTGTTGTTGTTGCAGAGGCGCGACCGGTGCAGCCGGTGGTGGAAGACGCGCAAGCAGTTCATTAAATCTGTTATCGAGCTTTGTTTCGAACATCTTCTCAAGGCTAGTGATCTTCGCCATAGCCTCTTCAAAATTGTTCAGCACATCTTGTACCTGTTCAGTCATCATTTGCTGAAACTTATCATGAAGCTCCTTGTTCGATAAGTTCTCCCAGTCAATCTCGTCGGCTTGTGATCCTGGCATGGTTAGCAGCAATAGAAACACACAAGAATATGATCCTACAGACTACTAAGAAGTGGTGGTGGTGTATCACAAATCCGTCAAACAAATCTCAAATTCTTACCAGTTCTTACCCAGCAGCAGGCGGTGATCGGCAACCGTTGTAGTCAAAAACTCTCAAAGCTTGGATAGAGCGATTACCAGGGAGAGTCAAACACACGACGTAGATGTATGTGGAGCTGGGAAGGCTTATAGTATGGTAGCAAAAAGGGTCAGCAATAATCAATTCAGAGATGCAAAGTTGAATAAACGCTCAACGACGGTACTGTGCTGGTCCTAGGCTAGACTGTGCTAGAGACGCGAGCCTAGAACACCAACAAAATCACGGCGCGGCATGTAAACAAGGGAAAAGCACACTCTGAAATTTTTCTTTTCACTCTCTTTTTTTTTTGCGAAAAAGCACTATAATGGCGAGTGTCTCAAAACTCTTCCTAGGTCAAACTGACAGGATGGGCACGAAATTTTTTTTTTCGACAATTTTTTTTTCGACTGCCCGGACCCAAAAACTGGAAACGGGTCAAAAAAAACTTCCTATAATGGCACCTGTCTCAAAACACTCAGAAACACCTAAAAATAGGATAGCCAGAATTTTTTTTCGAAAAATGCGTTTTCGAAAATTTTTGGGCCTAAACGGAGCGTGGCTACCCGACTCTTTTTTTTTCCGAAACCTACTCCGGCAAGGGAACACGAATCGGAATCTAGATGGATCTCGAAAACAAACCTAATATGACAAGAACTCGGATTGGTGGTGGATATATGGTGGTAGATGGCAGCGGTGGTGGTATATGACAGCTGTGGTGGTATATGGATACGGATTCGAAGCGGTGGCGGATAAGCGGTGGTGGTAGATGGCAGGGGTGATGATGATGGTGCGGCGGCGGCGTGACAACTTATGACCAGAACTCGAAACTCTAAAAGACTAGACTCTAAGACCAGCAACTAGAAACGACGATGCAACTGCAAATTCAACAAAGCAAAAGCCTAAAAAGATTATGCAAAGGCTCAGATTGGTTCGGATATGATGAACTAACCCTAATTTTTTTTGTGGCTTTTTCGTGGACTGTAGGTATGAAGAACAGACTCGATCTAAACTACGAAAAACTGTAAAATCTCACCGAGCAACCTGGAAATCTGATACCACTTGATAGAGGCAAAGGTGTCCCGTCTTTCGATGAGATGGTGGATTTCGCTTTGGTGGAAGTCGACTTTGACGATCCGACTACGAACGTGCGAGGACGTCGCGCCTTAGCAATCGCTAAACCCACTCCGAGAGGTTATTGACCACGCCGGAGCACGATCAACCTGACCACGAGGGTCTGTTTCCTGCGAGCAAACGAAGAACAAGCAAGAAACTAAGATTGCAATCTGGATATTGCGAATATAAGATGAAAGCTTTATTGATCAAGGTGGGGTTCTGTGACGCCTTTGTCTGGTCGTTGAACACAAACGAAGTACGCGAAGTTGCAGCTATGGCGAACTTTTAATCTAAACAAAACCCAAAGTCTAAACGATGCCCTAAGGGCTGTATATATGGAGGAAGAGGGGGGAATTTCGTGGCCCTTGGTGGAGGGGTCCGAAATCAACCCTATCTCTTGTTTTCCCACACATACGGACTCTAAAAATAGCCTATACTTATGTATTTCGAAATTACATGGGCCTGGCCCAATAATAAGGTGACGCAGCACCTAAAATAGCCTCGGGACGAAATTTATGAAGTGGCATCTTGTATATTTCGTCCAAGGCTTCATGCACCCATTATGGTGGCTTCAAAGTCCTGAAATCATCACTTGTAACTCCGTTCTTGTTCCCCTTGCGCATGCCATCATCTTCATGCTTGTTCTTGCTCCAATGTTCATCCTTCTCCAAGCTAGGCCCTTCATTTGTAAGCAAAACAAATGTATCCAATTTAGGCAGCATCATATTCTCATGAACATTAGAATCATTACCAAGAAACGAAAGTACCTGGTAATTTAGTTGGCGTGCACGAGCTCTAGTAATTGGTCCAGTATGTATAGCAGCAGGGGCTGTGGGTGTAACAATTGTATTGATGTCCTCATCAGTATTATTCTTTCTTGCGATGTTGTCGCTATTTTTACTGTGGCGGGATTTAGAGCGGCGCCTACGTTATCGCTTTGGTGGCTTATCGAGGGGATTATCCTTCGATGCGTCATCGCCATCGCCTTCTTTTGGCGTGTCCACCATATATATGTCATATGATGAGGTGGCAGTCCAGCGCCCGGTGGGCGGTGGTTCCTGTTCTTCTCCTGCATCGTCGTAAATACCGTCGATGTCTTTGGAGTCGGAATCAAGCGTGTCGGTTAAGTCATCGACAGTGGCTATGAAGTGGGTGGTGGGTGGGGAACGGATTTCTTCGTTATCCGCTTCCCACTCGAGCCGGACATAGTTTGGCCAAGAGTTCCCTAACAGAGAGACAGACTTAATGAGTTTATCACATCACCCAAGGGCGAGTACTGAAAGATATCCACGGAGGTGAACTCCGTGACCGGTGCCCGATCAGATTTGATAGGCATGGACGTACGCGGTTCGGATCCTGTAGCCGGAGACGAGTCCGGGGGTCCGAGGATACCGACCTCATAGGGGGTCGGGTCAGTGTTCGGCTCCAAGGCTAATGAGTGTGCGGTCTCTATGGCGGGGTCCATCCACCCGTCCTCGGATGGCACAATTTGCTCCGGATTGAATTCCGGGGCCGCCTGGGGACGATCTCCCGAACACTGTCCGATGGCAGATCTAAGTCATGCTCGTCGTGACCGTTCGGTGCACCTGAATCGGGTTCGAATCCATCAAAGATCAAGTCTCCGCGGATGTCGGCAGTATAGTTCAAGCTTCCAAACCTGACCTGATGGCCAGGGGCGTAGCTATCGATCTGCTCCAGATGGCCAAGCGAGTTGGCCCGCAGTACGAAGCCGCCGAATACGAAGATCTGTCCGGGGAGGAAAACCTCCCTCTGGACCACGTCATTGAAGATGATCGAAGGAGCCATCAAGCCTTATCGTGATGACACAGTGGAACTCTCAATGAAAGCACCAATCTCGGTGTCAAAACCGGCAGATCTTGGGTAGGGGGTCCCGAACTGTGCGTCTAAGGCTAATGGTAATAGGAGGCAGGGGACACGATGTTTCCCAGGTTCGGGCCCTCTCGATGGAGGTAATACCCTACTTCCTGCTTGATTGATCTTGATGATATGAGTATTACAAGAGTTGATCTACCACAAGATCGTAGAGGCTAAACCCTAGAAGCTAGCCTATGATGATGATTGTTGTTGTCCTACGGACTAAACCCTCCGGTTTATATAGACAATGGAGGTGGCTAGGGTTACATAGAGTCGGTTACAGAGAAGGAGATCTACATATCCGAATTGCCAAGCTTGCCTTCCACGCAAAGGAGAGTCCCATCCGGACACGGGTCGAAGTCTTCGATCTTGTATCTTCATAGTCCAATAGTCCGGCCAAAGTATATAGTCCGGCTGTCCGAGGACCCCTTAATCCAGGACTCCCTCAAAGGGTGATAAGGTTTTTGGGGAGCGCTTCACGCGACTACTGACTTCTTCGTCACGGATGCCCAGGACTCTGACGACTTCTTCCCCGACGTCGACAACTTCCTCGACGACATGGCTGGCGAGGACACAGACCCCAAGTCCAGCGCTTCTGCTGCTACTGTCCTGTACATGTTCTTCCTCTTTCTATTAGAGGCCCTGCTATAGTTCCTTGTTCTAGTGTTTGTTCTAGATATGTTAGACTCTATTTCATATATGCAACTTGCTATACTGTCTGCTCTAGATATGTTTAGTTACGGTTCTAAAAGCACAAGTGCTCCCTAGGTGGTTTTGGTAATTAATGTCAACATATCTCTTGTTGGACTGACACTTTTATCTAGTATGTTTCAGATAAGTTCAACAATGGAGTGGCATGGACCAAAGGATGTGGGAACTCCTTCAAGGTGCTAAGGACAAAGTATTGGCTCAAGCTTCAAGCTCAAGACTCTTCATTTTATATTTTAGTGATCCAAGATCACATTGAGTCTATAGGAAAAGCCAATACTATCAAGAAGGGATGAGGTGTTGCTTAATGAGTTTCTTGCTCCACAGTGCTTGGTGATATGCTCCAAAACCCTCAACTACTTTCCCACTTCCACACATATGACCTAAACCTAAAGTCAAACTCGGCCATACCGATTCTTTCTATCCGGCGCCACCGAGTTCAGATGTCATAGCCACTGCCACAAACCCTAGGCAAATCGGTCTCACTGATAGGGATCTCGGTCTCACCGAGATGGGATTGTAATCTCTCTGTGTATGTCCATTACCAAAATCGGTCTCACCGAGTTTGAGCAATCGGTACTACCGAGATTACAATGCAAACTCTCTGGTTAACTTATTACCAAAATCGGTCTCACCGAGTTTGAGTAATCGGTCCCACCGAGTTTGCCTGACCAACTCTCTGGTTAGCTAATTACCAAAATCGGTCCAACCGAGTTTGTGTAATCGGTCTCACCGAGATTATGTTATACCCTAACCCTAACCATATCGGTCCTACCGAGTTGCATATCGGTCCCACCGAAAATCCTAACGGTCACTAGGTTTACTAAATCGGTCCGACTGAGTTTGTTGATTCGGTCCCACCGAGTTTGGTAAACTTTGTGTAACGGTTAGATTTTGTGTGGAGGCTATATATACCCCTCCACCTCCTCTTCATTCGTGGAGTGAGCCATCAGAACGAACCTACACTTCCAACATACATTTTCTGAGAGAGAACTACCTACTCATGTGTTGAGGCCAAGATATTCCATTCCTACCATATGAATCTTGATCTCTAGCCTTCCCCAAGTTGCTTTCCACTCAAATCTTCTTTCCACCAGATCCAAATCCCATGAGAGAGAGAGTTGAGTGTTGGGGAGACTATCATTTGAAGCACAAGAGCAAGGATTTCATCATCAACGTAGCATTTGTTACTTCTTGGAGAGTGGTGTCTCCTAGATTGGCTAGGTGTCACTTGGGAGCCTCCGACAAGATTGTGGAGTTGAACCAAGGAGTTTGTAAGGGCAAGGAGATCGCCTACTTTGTGAAGATCTACCGCTAGTGAGGCAAGTCCTTCATGGGTGACGGCCATGGTGGGATAGACAAGGTTGCTTCTTCGTTGACCCTTCGTGGGTGGAGCCCTCCGTGGACTCGCGCAACCGTTACCCTTCGTGGGTTGAAGTCTCCATCAACGTGGATGTACGATAGCACCACCTATCAGAACCACGACAAAAACATCCGTGTCTCCAATTGCGTTTGAATCCTCCAAAACCCTTCCCTTTACATTCTTGCAAGTTGCATGCTTTACTTTCCGCTGCTCATATACTCTTTGCATGCTTGCTCGTTATGTATTGTGAATGTTAAGCTTGTGCCTAAACTCCACTTAAACTTAAAGAAATTAAAAACTGCAACTTTAGTACTTAGTATCTAATTACACCCCTCTAGACACCTCTTCTCAAGGTCCTACAAGTGGTATCCGAGCTTTGGTCTCCATTGCCTTGGTTTAATCACCATTGGAGGAAGATGGATGAGTCTACTTTGGGGAGTCTTAGACATAGAGTGCCTATACTTGATGGAGAGTATTTTCATGAGTGGAAAAATGAGATGCTTGTAATTTTCAATCAATATCATTTGAACAAGTACATTGCTAGCCCTTGTGCACCTGATGTTGATCTTATGCATCCTACCCTTGATGAATCAAGTGACATGATTAGGAATCTTAGAACTATTAATCTTATCATTAGAGGCTTGCCTAGAAACTTGATTGGATATTTACCTACTCTTAAGTGTGCCTACACTATATGGAAATTTCTTGAGGAAAGCTTTCCAAATTATTCCTTGAAAAATCTAGATGAAATTCTCCATAAGTCTATTGCTTTGAGTAAGATGAATACCAGTGATCCTATGTTTGGTGATCGTCTATTTGAGCTTACTAACCATATGCGTGCCAAAGGAGATGTTGGAATTATTAGTGATATTATTTCCGAAGCTATAAAAATTCATAAGCAAGATCATTGTTAAACTCACTCTAACGAATCACCCTCTCTAGGATTTGATCCACCACATGACGATGTTGAACATGGATACTATGATGAGGATGATGATAGTGACTTCGATCTTGATGATGCAATGAGACACTTTGGTCTTATGGCAGATCTTCGAGGATATATGTCAGGAGGAAAGGAATGGGTTCTTGACAGTGGATGTACCGATCACATGACCGGAGATAAAGACATGTTTCGTGAGCTTGCTGAAAATGATAGTCCTCGAAAGTATGTAACTTTCGGTGACAACTCAAAGGGTAAGGTGGTTGGCCTCGGTAAGGTGGCCATATCACATGATAGCTCCATACAAAATGTCATGCTCGTTGAATCTCTTGGCTACAACTTTCTTTCAGTATCTAGACTTGCTGATTTCGGTTTCAATGTCCTATTTACTAAAGTAGATTGCCAAGTGTTTCGTCGAGACAATCATAAAATGGTCTTTACCGGTATATGTAGAGGTGATCTTTACATTGTTGATTTCACTAAAAAGGCTCAACCTAAAACTTGCTTCATTACTAAATCCTCAAAAGGTTGGTTATGGCATAGACGGCTAGGTCACGTTGGCATGAGAAACCTTGACAAGCTTATTAAAGGAAATCATATCCTTGGTGTTAACGATGTCATATTTGATAAGGATAGACTTTGCAGTGCTTGTCAGGCAGGTAAACAGGTTGGAGGAAGGCATCCCGTGAAGAACATCATGACCACAAGGAGGCCACTCGAGCTACTTCACATGGATCTTTTTGGTCCCAACTCTTACAAGAGTCTCGGTGGAAATTCTTTTGGTCTAGTTATAGTTGATGATTTTTCAAGATTTACGTGGGTGTTCTTTCTCGATGATAAATCGCAGGTCCAAAAGATCTTCAAAAACTTTGCTAGGAAGGCCCAAAATCAATTTGAAGTGAAGATCAAGAAGGTTCGCAGCGACAACGGAACGGAGTTCAAGAACGCGAATGTGGACACCTTTCTTGACGAAGAAGGGATTTCACACGAGTTCTCGGCTACGTACACACCTCAACAAAATGGACTTGTCGAGAGGCAGAACTGGACGCTCATCAAAATGGCGAGAATGATGCTTGATGAGTACAAGACACCGAAGCACTTTTGGGCAGAAGCGGTTGAGACAGCTTGTCATGCAACAAATTGCTTGTATCTTCACAAGCTACTCGGCAAGACGACATACGAGCTCCTCACCGGTAACAAACCCCAAGTTGGATACTTTCGAGTATTCGGCTCAAAGTGCTACATTCTTGATAAGCATCGTCGTTCTAAATTTGCTCCTAAGTCTCATGAAGGTTTCCTACTAGGTTATGGTTCAAACTCTCACACTTACCGTGTCTACAACAATTTCACCCGAAAGGTTGAAGAGACGGTAGATGTGAAGTTTGATGAATCTAACGGCTCGCAAGTAGAGCAATTGCCAATTGATGTAGGAGACAAATATCCTTCGGAAGCAATCCAAGACTTGTCTATTGGCAAGGTCCATCCAACGGAGGTGAAGGAGAGTACCTCGTCTGTCCAAGTGGAAGCTTCTACTTCATGACAAGGTGAACCAAGAGTTGATACGGAAGCATCCACAAGTGGGACACACCAAGATGAAGAAAACGAGGAAGTGCATCAAGATGAACGTCAACAACCTCCTTCTCCACCACGACAAGAGAACGACAACGCCAACAATGAAGAAGGCCAAGAAGAAGAACAAGATGAAGAAGAAGTTCAACCAAGAACCAAGCAAAAGCTTTCACGAGTTCGAGCAAGAATTGCTAAAGACCATCCCGTCAAGCAAATCTACAATGATATTCAAACCGGGAGAATCACTCGCTCTAAAACTCGTTTAGCTAACTTTTGTGAAAACTATTCTTTCATCTCTAGCATTGAACCTATGAAGGTCGAAGAAGCATTAGAAGATCCGGATTGGATAAATGCTATGCATGAAGAGCTACACAACTTTGAGAGGAACCAAGTTTGGACATTGGTTGAGAAGCCCGACAACAACCACAACATCATCGGTACCAAATGGGTGTTTCGCAACAAGCTAGATGAAGATGGACAAGTAGTTCGCAACAAAGCATGTCTCGTCGCCCAAGGCTACACACAAGTCGAAGGTATGGACTATGGTGAGACTTACGCTCCCGTTTCTAGACTTGAGTCCATTCGCATCTTACTTGCCTATGTTAATCATCATGATATCACCTTGTACCAAATGGACATTAAAAGTCCGTTTCTAAATGGTGAAATAGAGGAGGAAGTTTATGTTAAGCAACCTCCCGACTTTGTCAATCGTAAGAAACCAAATCATGTTACAAACTTCACAAAGCCCTTTATGGTCTTAAACAAGCTCCTAGAGCGTGGTATAAATGCTTGACCAAGTTCCTTATTGAAAAAGGCTTTGAAATTGGTCAAATTGATTCCACACTTTTTACAAAAAGGGTTAATGGAGAACTATTTGTGTGCCAAATCTATGTTGATGATATTATATTTGGTTCAACTAACCCTCATTTTAGTGAAAAGTTTGGAAAGCTAATGTCGGAGAAGTTTGAGATGTCTATGATGAGTGAACTCAAATTCTTTCTTGGGTTGCAAATCAAGCAAACTAAGGAAGGTACCTTTGTCTCTCAAACGAAGTACACCAAGGACCTATTCAAGAAGTTCAATATGCAAGAATGCAAAGGTATGTCTACACCCATGCCTACTAGTGGACATCTTGACTTAACCAAAGATGGTGAACCGGTTGATCAAAAGGTTTATCGCTCTATGATTGGTTCATTGTTATATCTATGTGCTTCACGTCCCGATATCATGCTAAGTGTGTGCATGTGTGCATGATATCAAGCTGCTCCTAAAGAATGTCATCTTAAGGCCGTGAAAAGGATAGTGAGATACTTAATCCATACACCAAATTTTGGCATTTGGTATCCTAAGAGGGCCTCTTTCAATCTTGTTGGCTACTCCGACTCGGACTATGCCGGGAGACAAGGTTGATAGAAAGTCCACTTCGGGAACTTGTCAATTTCTTGGTATATCTCTTGTGTCTTGGTCTTCCAAGAAACAAAACTCGGTATCCTTATCCACCGCTGAAGCGGAATACATTGCCGCTGGTTCATGTTGTGCTCAATTACTTTGGATGACCCAAACTCTTAAAGATTATGTGATATATGTGAAACATGTTCCATTGCTTTGTGACAATGAAAGTGATATCAAAATTGGTCATAATCCCGTACAACATTCTCAAACTAAGCATATTGAAGTTCGTCATCATTTCATTCGAGATCATGTTGCTAAGGGTGACATTAATCTTAAGCATGTTCACACCGAAAAGCAATTAGCGGATATATTCGCTAAACCTCTTGATGAGAAAGTGTTTTGCAGGTTGAGAGGAGAATTGAACATCATAGATGCTTCAAACTTGGAGTAGAAACTCCATTGGATACATGCAAGACATGAGCTTATGACTAATCTTTGATATTTCTCTTATGATGAAGATCTTATGTCTTGGATATATTTGCATCTTGCATGTTATCTAACCCATGTAGGCACTTGGTTGAATCAAATTCCATGAGATTGAAATCTACTCACATCTTGAGCAATCTCTACATCACCAAGTTTCTACACTATGGTGGTTGAAGACAAGGAAGCACGGAACCATTCAAACATATCCATTGACAAATTCTATGTTGAGCTTCATGATTGTCATTTTTGGATACACAAGTGCTCTTCCTTGCAAGAACTAACCCATGTAGGCAAATGGACTCAAATTCCTAGTGGTGCTCCCAACTCTTGATGAGCTACATCAACCTTGAGCAACCCACACAAGTTCAACTACATGGTCAACACCACCAACCAAGGTATGTTATTCCATCTTAGAGAAGCTTTACTCCAAGACATGAGCTAAAGCAACTCGACAAGATGTGAATACATCAAGATGCTTAAACGAAAAATGGCAACCCCATTTTGAGCTTAAACGATGAGTATGACCTATGATCAAGTGATCTCACTTGACTCCTAAGTCAATATACTCTAACATAGGTGACTTTGTTGCCGACCATCTCTAGATGAAGTTCTCTTGTGTTCTTTTCTGTGTTTTTGCATTTGTCTCATGCATATTTGTTTCCCCTTTCAAAAAAAACTTCATCTAGATTTCTTTCTGTTTGCTCTGATTTTTTTGCATCCAATTCATTGTATATCATTCAGTAAATTCCTTGCAAATCTTTATGAGATCTTACTAGTCTAGTGAGCTGAGGTGACAAGTGTTTTCTCTGCGATGAACTCGGTCTCACCGATTTGTTGTTTTCGGTTCAACCGAATCCTTTCGGTACAACCGAAGAATACCACTCGGTGCCACCGATTTCACAACAGGTAAAACAATTTGCCACTTATTCTGTGTTTCTTCTGATCCAACTCCACTCAATGAATCTTGTCCTCTACAAGCATCACATTTTTATAAATGCTTTGTGCTGCGACTCAAGGATCAAACCCTTCTTGGAAATTGATGTCAAAGGGGGAGAGAGAGACACATCAAAGCTTATCACTTAGAGAGATCACATCAGACAGAAAGAGTATCACCTCCTCAGGGGGAGAAAGAGATCTCCAGGGGGAGAGAATACTCAAGTAGAAAGTATTTCTCAAGGACCCCAGATGCTTGGTGTTCAAGAGGAGAGATGCCACATGTCTTGTTGAGGGGAAATACATGTTCATATGTGCTTATTTGCATTAGCTCTGTTCATTTATATCTTTCAGCTCTGATTTTCTGTTCCCTATCTTCTCCCAGTATCCCATGCTAGATTCAGGGGGAGCAAGACATCTAAGGGAAAGAAATCATTTAAATTCATTGCATATCTTTACTCTTGGGGACATATCTAATCCAATGTGGTACTTAGTACTCACTCTCTACATGTCATCCCAGTCTTGGTATTCTTGTGGTTTCTTCTGTTTGCTCTGGCTAGTAGATGTACCTGTGTTATCTAACCTGGTTTACGCAGGTTCATTCCATCCTAAGCCAACTCAAGACTACAAGGTAAGTATATGCATCACAATCATGTGTATGAGGAATTCTTGCCGATGTACATACTGTTTGCAAGAAGGACTCATGAGCATGAATGTATTTTCTTTAATATTCTTTGCTCTGATGCATATGGCCAAGATACATGTAACACATTGCCTACTCTATCATGGTTATGCTCTCACATGAATCTATATTCCATATTCACATGATTGCATACATGTAGGGGGAGCCTATGCTTGTTACATGTCTTTCCAAAGCTTTACTTGCTATTCTTTATATCTTCATCTAAAGCTTTAATGTATGTTGTCATCAATTACCAAAAAGGGGGATATTGAAAGCACAAGTGCTCCCTAGGTGGTTTTGGTAATTAATGTCAACATATCTCTTGTTGGACTGACACTTTTATCTAGTATGTTTCAGATAAGTTCAACAATGGAGTGGCATGGACTAAAGGATGTGGGAACTCCTTCAAGATGCTAAGGACAAAGGATTGGTTCAAGATTCAAGCCAAGACTCTTCATTTTATATTTTAGTGATCCAAGATCACATTGAGTCTATAGGAAAAGCCAATACTATCAAGAAGGGATGAGGTGTTGCTTAATGAGTTTCTTGCTCCACAGTGCTTAGTGATATGCTCCAAAACCCTCAACTACTTTCCCACTTCCACACATATGACCTAAACCTAAAGTCAAACTCGGCCATACCGATTCTTTCTATCTGGCGCCACCGAGTTTAGATGTCATAGCCACTGCCACAAACCCTAGGCAAATCGGTCTCACTAATAGGGATCTCGGTCTCACTGAGATGGGATTGTAATCTCTCTGTGTATGTCCATTACCAAAATCGGTCTCACCGAGTTTGAGCAATCGGTACTACCGAGATTACAATGCAAACTCTCTGGTTAACTTATTACCAAAATTGGTCTCACCGAGTTTGAGTAATCGGTCCCACCGAGTTTGCCTGACCAACTCTCTGGTTAGCTAATTACCAAAATCGGTCCAACCGAGTTTGTGTAATTGGTCTCACCAAGATTAAGTTATGCCCTAACCCTAACCATATCGGTCCTACCGAGTTGCATATCAGTCCCACCGAAAATCCTAACGGTCACTAGGTTTACTAAATCGGTCCGACCGAGTTTGTTGATTAGGTCCCACCGAGTTTGGTAAACTGTGTGTAACGGTTAGATTTTGTGTGGAGGCTATATATACCCCTCCACCTCCTCTTCATTCGTGGAGAGAGCCATCAGAATGAACCTACACTTCCAGCATACATTTTCTGAGAGAGAACTACCTACTCATGTGTTGAGGCCAAGATATTCCATTCCTACCATATGAATCTTGATCTCTAGCCTTCCCCAAGTTGCTTTCCACTCAAATCTTCTTTCCACCAGATCCAAATCCCATGAGATAGAGTTGAGTGTTGGGGAGACTATCATTTGAAGCACAAGAGCAAGGAGTTCATCATCAATGCAACATTTGTTACTTCTTGGAGAGTGGTGTCTCCTAGATTGGCTAGGTGTCACTTGGGAGCCTCCGACAAGATTGTGGAGTTGAACCAAGGAGTTTGTAAGGGCAAGGAGATCGCCTACTTCGTGAAGATCTACCGCTAGTGAGGCAAGTCCTTCGTGGGCGACGACCATGGTGGGATAGACAAGGTTGCTTCTTCGTGGACCCTTCATGGGTGGAGCCCTCCGTGGACTCGCGCAACCGTTACCCTTCGTGGATTGAAGTCTCCATCAACGTGGATGTACGATAGCACCACCTATCGGAACCACGACAAAAACATCCGTGTCTCCAATTGCGTTTGAATCCTCCAAAACCCTTCCCTTTACATTCTTGCAAGTTGCATGCTTTACTTTCCGCTTCTCATATACTCTTTGCATGCTTGATCGTTATGTATTGTGAATGTTAAACTTGTGCCTAAACTCCACTTAAACTTAAAGAAATTAAAAACTACAACTTTGGTACTTAGTGTCTAATCACCCCCCCTCTAGACACCTCTTCTCAAGGTCCTACAGGTTCATATATGAAGATGCTGTTTACCTTCTGTTTGTCAAATCGCATGGCTTGTTTTATCACTGATAGCTAGTCGTGCTTCATCTAGTATTTCTGTTAATAAAATCATTCGGTAAATTGCTCATATTTCCAATAGAGAGTACCATTCATAATTAAACCCATGAGAGAGAACCATAGCTAATTTGTGCTGCTGCAGTTTCAGTGCTAATTTGGACAATTAACCTTGTTCTGCGTTCGCTTCTTCTCCTGCAGTTTCTCTAATCTGTAATGTAAACACAGGGGTCAAGTTGTTTTCCAAAGAATACAACTAATGTGACAGGGAACATGGAGGACGAGGCCTTACTCCTTCCAGTCATTTTTATACCGCATATAAGATTTGTCTGAGGTCAAACTTTGTAAAGTTGACCAACTTTATAGAAAAAATATCAACGTTCACTATACAAAATCAATATCATTAGATGTGTCATGAATTTAATTTTCATATCGTATAACTTCAATATTGTAGATGTTAATATTTCGTCATATAAGTTTTGTCAAAGTCGACTAAGTTTGACTTCACACAAATCATATATGCGGTGTAAAAATGACTAGAGGGAGTATTTCTGTTGTTCTTTGATATCAATCCACACCAGTTGTTTTCTGGACCATGCATGGCTTCCCACATTTCCATGTGTTTTTCAACCCCACTTGATCATCAACGCCACACTCTTCTGAAATATTAAAATATGTTTGTCTATATTATTTGTCATATACTCCCTCCGTCTCAAAATAAGTGTCAGTGATTTAGTGCTAAATTGTACTAAACCATCGTAGCTTATTTTTGAGAAGGAGAGAGTACATGATAAAGTACCTCAATCATTGCTTTGCAATTCGAAGCATACATGAGTTTAGTTGAGATAGAGGTCCTTAGACAATGACAAAGCTTCTTGGAACACCAATGCCTCGAGCGTCCCGGAGTTAGAAATGCCTCAGATGACAATCATCAATGCTCCCAGGTACGTGCCTGGTGATTGCAATAGATTTCCGTAACTGCTTATCTATCCCGCCCCTGGAAAATGCCCCATCAGCATTGAACTTTGCCATATCCGCCTGCAGTGCAAGCCAACGGGTAGCCGGATGGACAAAAGTGGTACTAGCCTATCTTGTTCCTTTCATCAAAGCTTTAAGAACTAATAGATATGATGTGATGAAGAAGTGAATGGA
Source organism: Triticum dicoccoides (assembly GCF_002162155.2). NCBI lineage: Eukaryota > Viridiplantae > Streptophyta > Magnoliopsida > Poales > Poaceae > Triticum > Triticum dicoccoides. The sequence goes on along the minus strand of NC_041383.1, from coordinate 372,221,249 downwards.
GTGAGGGCTCCGTAAAGTCTCCTCATGGATCACTTTCTCCATGCAATCCATATTGTCCAGATTGTGGCCACCATTTTTCACGAACTCCACATGCGATAACCTTTCATGCATTGCAAACAACTACAATTTTGCGTGTCTCTTGGTTTGTAGTCATGTGCTCCACAAGCTCTTCGTCGTGTCCCACACACAATGGGACATGGAGCAACTCATCAAGGAATGTCGCCACAAGTCCTGAGTGTCGCACAAGGATGAAACGCATGACACATCCATAATGCAGTGGTGCAAAATTTCTGTCGTCGGAAGCTATTGTTTCGTGAGTCCTTATATGAATACTTTCAACTTAAATGGGACTTGCATATTTTTATAGAGAAGTTCAAGCTCTCTCTAATTTGGGTCAGATGTGAAGGAAATATGCCCTAGAGGCAATAATAAAGTTGTTATTTATATTTCCTTATATCACGATAAATGTTTATTATTCATGCTAAAATTGTATTAACAGGAAACTTAGTACATGTGTGAATACATAGACAAACAGAGTGTCCCTAGTATGCCTCTACTAGACTAGCTCGTTGAACAAAGCTGGTTAAGTTTCCTGACCATAGACATGTGTTGTCATTTGATGAATGGGATGACATCATTAGAGAATGATGTGATGGAGAAGACCCATCTGTTAGCTTAGCACTATGACCGTTTAGTTTATTGCTATTGCTTTCTTCATGACTAATACATGTTCCTATGACTATGAGATTATGCAACTCCCGAACCGGAGGAACACTTAGTGTGCTATCAAATGTCACAACGTAACTGGGTGATTATAAAGATGCTCTACAGGTGTCTCTGATGGTGTTTGTTGAGTTGGCATAGATCGAGATTAGGATTTGTCACTCCGTGTATCGGAGAGGTATCTCTGGGCCCTCTCGATAATGCACATCACTATGAGCCTTGCAAGCAATGTGACTAATGAGTTAGTCACGGGATGATGCATTACGAAACGAGTAAAGAGACTTGCCAATAACGAGATTGAACTAGGTATGATGATACCGACGATCAAATCTCGGGCAAGTAACATACCGATGACAAAGGGAACAACATATGTCGTTATGTGGTTTGACCGATAAAGATTTTCGTACAATATGTAGGAGCCAATATGAGCATCCAGGTTACACCATTGGTTATTGATCGGAGATGTGTCTCGGTCATGTCTACATAGTTCTCGAACCCGTAGGGTCCGCACGCTTAACGTTCGATATGATTTGTATTATGAGTTATGTGATTTGATGTACCGAAGTTTGTTCCGAGTCCCGGATGAGATCATGGACACGACGAGGAGTCTTGAAATGGCCGAGACATAAGGATTCATATATTGGAAGGCTACATTCAGACACCGGAATGGTTCGTGTCGTTTCAGATAAGTTTCGGAGTACCGGGGGTTACCGGAACCCCTCCGGGAGGTTAATGAGCCACCATGGGCCTTAGTGGAGAAGAGAGAGGGCCGGCCAGGAGGTGGCACGCGCCCCCTTGCCCAGTCCGAATTGGACAAAGGGTGGGGGCGGCGCCCCCCTCCTTCCTTCTCTCCTCTTCCTTCTTCCCTTCTTCTCCTACTTGGACTAGGAAAGGGGGGGGACCGAATCCTACTTGGACCAAGAGTCCAAGTAGGACTCCCCCCATGGCGCAATTCCCTAGGGCCGGCCACCTCTCCTCCCCCCTTTATATACGTGGGAGGGGGCACCCCAAAGGCACACCAAAGTTTCTCTTAGCCGTGTGCGGTGCCCCCCTCCACAGTTACACACCTCGGTCATATCGTCGTAGTGCTTAGGCGAAGCCCTGCGCCGGTAACTTCATCAACACCGTCACCATGCCATCGTGTTGACGGAACTCTCCCTCGTCCTCAACTGGATCAAGAGTTAGAGGGACATCACCGAGCTGAACATGTGCTGATTGCGGAGATGCCGTACGTTCGGTTGAATCGTGAAGATGTTCGACTACATCAACCGTGTTACTATACGCTTTCGCTTTCGGTCTATGAGGGTACGTGGAGACACTCTCCCCGCTTGTTGCTATGCTTCTCCTAGATAGATCTTGAGTGATCATATGCAATTTTTTTGAAATACTATGTTCCCCAACAGTGGTATCAGAGCCAGGTCTATGCGTAGATGTTATATGCACGAGTATAACACAAAGAGTTATGGGCGATAATAGTCATACTACTTACCAGCAACGTCTTACTTTGATTCAGCAGTATTGTTGGATGAAGTGGCCCGGACTGACATTACATGACCGCGTTCATGAGACTGGTTCTACCGACGTGCTTTGCACACAGGTGGCTGGCGGGTGTCTGTTTCTCCAACTTTAGTTGAATCGAGTTTGACTACGCCCGGTCCTTGTTGAAGGTTAAAACAACACACTTGACGAAAAATTGTTGTCGTTTTGATGTGTAGGAAAGAACAGTTCTTGCTAGAAGCCCGTAGCAGCCACGTAAAACTTGCAACAACAAAGTAGAGGACGTCTAACTTGTTTTTGAAGGGCTTGTTGTGATGTGATATGGTCAAGATGTGATGAGATATAAATTGTTGTATGAGATGATCATGTTTCGTAATTGCTTTACTTTATCACTAAGCGGTAGCGATAGTCGTAGCAGCAATGTTTGGCGAGATGATGACGGTGCTTTGGAGATGGAGATCAAAGGCACAAGATGATGATGGCCATATCATATCACTTATTTTGATTGCATGTGATGTTTATCCTTTATGCATCTTATTTTGCTTAATACGGCGGTAGCATTATAAGATGATCCCTCACTAAATTTCAAGGTATAAGTGTTCTCCCTGAGTATGCACCATTGCTACAGTTCATCGTGCCGAGACACCATGTGATGGTTGGGTGTGATAAGCTCTACGTTCACATAGAACGGGTGCAAGCCACTTTTGCACACGCAGAATACTCGGGTTAAACTTGACGAGCCTAGCATATGCAGATATTGCCTCGGAACACTAAGACCGAAAGGTCGAACGTGAATCATATAGTAGATATGATCAATATAGTGATGTTCACCATTGAAAACTACTCCATCTCACGTGATGATCGGACATGGTTTAGTTGATATGGATCACGTGATCATTTAGATGACTAGAGGGATGTCTATCTATGTGGGAGTTCTTAAGTAATATGATTAATTCAACTTTAATTTATCATGAATTTAGTCCTGATAGTACTTGCATATCTATGTTGTAGATCAATAGCTTGCGATGTAGCTCCCCGTTTATTTTTTGATATGTTTCTAGAGAAAAATAAGTTGAAATACGATAGTAGAAATGATACGGACTGAGTCCGTGATTTGAGGACTATCCTCATTACTGCACAGAAGAATTATGTCCTTGATGCACCGCTAGGTGACGGACCTATTGCAGGAGCTGATGCAGACGTTATGAACTTTGAAAAGCTTGGTATGATGACTACTTGATAGTTTAGTGCGCTATACTTTACGGCTTAGAACCGGGACTTCAAAAATGTTTTGAACGCCATGGAGCATATGAGATGTTCTAAGAGCTGAAGTTGCTATTTCAGACTCATGCCCATGTTAAGAGGTATGAGACCTCTAACAAGTACTTTGCCTATAAGATGGAGGTGAATAGCTCAGCTAGTGAGCATGTGCTTAGAATGTCTGAGTACTACAATTACTTGAATCAAGTGGGAGTTAATCTTCCAGATAAGATAGTGATTGACAGAGTTATCTAGTCACTATCACCAAGTTACTAGAACTTCGTGATGAACTATAATATGCAAGGGATAACGAAAACTATTGGGGATATAACTATTGGATTAACCCGCCCAGGAGGGGCCGGGTTAAGTCCTTGGCGGCTTATCAAGACAAAGCCCATGAAGATATTTAAGGCGGTAGTCCTTCACGCAGACTCTTCAAGGGCTGGGAGCCCAAAGGCGACTTAAGGCCCAAATAGGTGTAAACCGTCATATATGTGTAACTTGTATTATAAGGCATACGCAGTTAGACACCGAGCCGGACACATTGTTTATGAGCCGGCCGAGACTCTGTAAGCCGCCGGGAGTCAACCTGTGTATATAAAGGGACGACTCGGTGGCGACTTAGGGCAAGAAAGAAGAGATTGAAAGCTAGGCCAAGCATATTCGCTCCCTGGTAATCGAAACATAAGTAATACCATCTCAAAATCTCAAACTGGATTAGGCCTTTACCTTCACCGCAAGGGGCCGAACCAGTATAAACTCCTGTGTCTTTAAGCTAATGCAGTGCGATGGCTCCACGACTAAGTCCTCACACTAGGACATCTTCCGTGAAAATTCCATGACAGTTGGCGCCCACCATGGGCCCAGTGCATGGTGGTTTTGAGTACTTGAAGGGAAACTTATAAGGGATCAAGGGATACACTGTGGGCCGGATGACCAAGAGTCATCGCGACAAGCTCTACATCGATGATGCAGGTTGGGGCCTCGAGGCCGGCTCAATCGAGTACGGGTACCGGGGTGCCCTTCGATGGAATCCACGTCTTCATTGGCATGATCGGCGAATCGGGCCCTGAGCCGGACATCTGCACCGACATCATCGATACGGCTCAGCGTGCAAGACCTGCTCGGGTTCAGCCCACCGTGAAGCGTGCCTTTGTTGGATTCATCCACAAAGGAGAATTCGAGGAAGGATCCATATCTGCTGGTGAGACGGCCGTTTATTCTGATGGCGAGTCGTCCACGGGTGAGACTACTTCATTGTATCAACTGCCGGACGGCAGGCTTGGGGGTGTTCCGATGGCGAAAGTATTCTGGACCCCTATGAGCCGCCGAACCGGGTCGCAATCTTCATGGCTGGTACACAGTCAGTGCAGAATTCTTTGACTGCAACAGCAATGGTTTCCAGGTCAGCAGCAGCGACGATGGCTTGGGAAGGAGGCCCTACACGCCCGCCGGCTCAGGTCTTGTCCGACTTAGTAGATGCTTTGACAACACTGCTGACGGCGGTGGTTAGCTCGGCAAACCAAGACCAGCACAACGCGAAAGTTGCAAAATTGCGAGGTTAGATAGCTCAAGCTAAGGAGGACCTGGCAGCTAAGGATGCGAGGTTGATGGTGGAACGAGCAGTTCTAGATGCCCAGGAATATCGGATTCAGGCTGAGTCCTTTCGTCTCTCATTGGATCAGAATGCTTCAAACGACGTCACGAGGAGGAGACACCGGACTAGTCTACCTCTGGTTTACGAGGCGAGGAACCTCTTCAACACACCCGATGCGGGTACCAGTGACCAGCCAGGGGTAAACCAGGCAATAGCTGCGCCTGGGACTATGGCGGCGGCTCAACCACGCAGGACGGACCCGCCTCGTCAGAACAATGTCCCACCACAACATGTGCCAACACCACCGAGTCATTACTCTAACCCCTTGGATAACATGATCGCTGTGGCGTCATGATTGGCGGCTCTCCCAGTTCAAGGTGAGTCTCCAGCTGCGGTTGAAACGCGGAGGGCTAGAGAGCTTCTTCAGACACCATTGGTTCAGCAGGAGGCTTATTCTTACAGCCGTGAGAGGATCCATTCAACCTCCCGCCCAAGCTGGAGTTATAGTAGACACATGGACTCCCCGGCGGTGTTAAGTAGTGAGCAGCGTCGTAACCCGCCCCGTGGACATGACCCGCCCCGTAATACTCAGGCCCTGATGGATCAGGATAGAGCACGTCGGGAGGCTGAGCTGGCGGCTCAGTACGCGGGTCATCAACCATCGCCGGTTTATCCGATAGTTTCGGTGGAAGCAGGTGTGACCTCTAGAAGCACGGGCGTACCATGTTTAGTACCGGCTCTACGCAATGAGCGTGTGCCCAAGGATTTCAAAGGACCTCGTAAGGTGCCCAACTACACAACCGACTTACCCCTTGAGGCGTGGATTGAAAGTTATGAGATGGCCATGGAGCTGCTGGATGTCAGCGACGCCGCATGTGCTAAGTATTTCACCATGATGTTGGATGGGACAACCCGTACTTGGCTAAAGGTACTGCCTGCCAATTCAATTGGACCGTGGGGTGAGTTGAAGGCCCGGTTCATCCAGAATTTTAAGGACACATGCAAACAGCCCATGTCGATTGTGGATTTCGATGCCTGTGCGCAAGAGGAGGGCGAGTCAACAACCCATTGGGTGCGCCGGGTCAAAGCCATCCTACATTCATCGGATAACATTAATGCCGGTTCAGCAGTCCTCATGTTAGAGAAGAATTGCCGTTTTTGGCCTCTTAAACAGAAGTTAGGGCGGCTCAAGCGCCACTGCAATGATATGGGGGAGCTGATGGCTGCTCTAATTAAATATGTCGACTCTGATAGTACCAAGGACCCCGAGTCTGATGATGAAAAGCCGGGAAAGGGAAAGAAGAGTGGCAACACTAAGGGCCAGCATCATAACCTGGCGAGTCAGGGGAGCAACGGTAAATGCAAGGCTGATAATAATGCAGATTTTGTGGCCAATACCAACACGCAGAACAATGGTCAGTGTCGAAAAGGAAAGCCACCTCCTCAGACAGGAGGGTCAGGAATAAATCTGGAGCAGATGTTGAATCAGCCTTGCCAAAAGCATGGTTCACGGGAAAGGCCTTCCACGCACCTTTGGAAGTACTGCCACATCATGAAGGAGTTTAAAAATTCCAACTTGTTCCAGTACAATCATGGGCCAGACGGTGGCTCAGGTTTCGGTCCTAATGGCCCGGGTTACGGTGGTGGCAGTTCTAGTTCTGGTTTTCAGGGTCACCAGGGCAATCAAGGCAATCATGGTGGTTATCATCAACAGTCCGGTCAAGGGAATCGGCAATAACAATCTGGATATCAAAGTAATCTGAAGCAATTGAATAGCAGGCAGTACCACGTCTTCACCACAAGTTTATGCAAGCGGGATCAGAAGCTCCATAAAAGGGTTGTGAACGCCGTTGAGCCGGCAGTTCCCTGTTACTTGCAATGGTCTGAGCAGCCCATTGTGTGGAGTCGTGAGGATCACCCGCCCCGGGTTGACAATCCGGGTCAGTTGGCTTTGGTGGTAGCGCCTCAGATTGGAGGATATAAATTCACTAAGGTACTCATGGACGGAGGTAGTAGCATCAATATTCTTTATTACGAAACCTCCCGTCGCATGGGGTTGACTGGTAAAAATCTTAAGCCGTCAAACATTGTCTTTCATAGTGTGGTGCCTGGTAAGTCATCTTACCCAGTTGGTAAAATAGCTCTGGAGGTTGCATTTGGGGATGATCATGATTCCAAGTCTGAGACGTTGACCTTTGAAGTGGTTAAGATCAAGAGCCCTTATCATGCCTTGTTTGGACGGGCGACTTATGCTAAGTTCATGGCAATACCCTGTTATGTTTATCTACAGCTCAAAATGCCGGGTCACAAGGGGACCATTACGGTGCATGGAAGCCGGAAGATAGCTTTGGAGTGCGAGGAAGGTGATGCAGCCTATGCCAGCCTATGCTGAATCTGTCTGCACTGCAAAGGAGTTGAAGTTTTATAAAGACAATGTTGACCCGGCTGACATGACATCTTTGAAAAAGCCAACTACGGAGCATGAGCCGGTTTTGAAGTTTAAGTCGGCCGACGACACCAAGCTGGTAGATTTCGTTCCTGGCGATTCATCCAAGCAGTCCAGTATCAGTGCTAATTTGGATGCAAAATAGAAAAGAGCGCTCATCGAGTTCATCCGTGAGAACCGGGAAATCTTTGCATGGAAACCTTCTGACATGCCGGGTGTACCGAGAGAACTCGTCGAGCACACTCTCAATATTGACCCGAAGTTTAAGCCGATCAAACAGTTTCTTCGTCATTTTAATGGAGAGAGGCGCAAGGCCATCGGGGAAGAAGTGGCTCGGCTCTTGGCGGCTGGGTTCATTGTTGAAGTTTTCCGTCCAGAGTGGTTGGCTAACCCGGTGCTGGTGCTTAAGAAGAACGGCAGCTGGCGTATGTGTGTGGATTACACAGACTTAAATAAAGCCTGTCCGGCTGATCCTTTTGCTCTCCCTCGTATTGATGAAATTATTGATGCTACGGCGGGTTGTGAGCATTTGAGCTTTTTGGATGCTTATTCTGGGTATCAACAGATCAAAATGGCAGTTAAGGACCAGGAGAAGACAACTTTTATTACTCCGTTTGGAGCCTTCTGCTATGTGTCCATGCCTTTTGGGCTCAAGAGTGCCCAGGCGACTTACCAATGGTGTGTGCAGAACTGCCTTCATAATCAAATCGGGCGTAATGTTCATGCTTATGTGGATGACATTGTGGTGAAATTCAGAAAGAAGGAGAGCCTAATTGATGATTTAAAGGAGACCTTTGGTAATCTCCGGGTTTATAAGATGATGCTTAACCCGGCCAAGTGTGTTTTTGGTGTACCAGCTGGTAAGCTTTTGGGTTTTCTGGTCTCTAACAAAGGCATTGAGGCTAACCCGGAGAAGATCAAGGCCATCACTTCCTTGGCTAAGCCGGCGTGTGTTAATGATATTCAACGTCTGGCAGGTCGTATTGCAGCCTTAAGCCGGTTCATAAGCCGGCTGGGTGAAAAGGTTATATCGCTGTACCAGATTATGAAGAAAACATACCACTTTGTCTGGAGTGATGCAGCTAATCAAGCATTTGAGGATTTGTAGAAACAGTGGGCTGAGCCGCCCGTTCTTGCTGCTCCCATTGATAAGGAGCCTTTGCTGTTATATGTGGCTACTAATAGCCGAGCTATGAGTGTTGCTATTGTTGTGGAGAGGAAGGAGACAGGCAAGGAATTTCCGGTTCAACGGTCGGTTTACTATATTAGTGAGGTCCTTATTGAGTCCGAACACAGATATCCACATTGGTAGAAGCTTGTGTGCGGGGTTTTTATGGCCAACCGGAAGCTCAATCAGTATTTTTTGGGTCATCCTATCACTGTGGTTAATTCTTCCCCCTTAGGAGATATCATTCAACACAGAGAAGCCACTGGTCGGGCAGCCAAGTGGGCCATTGAGCTTGGGCCACATGGTTTAAAGTATGTGCCCCGTACATCCATTAAATCTCAAGCACTTGTGGATTTTATCAATGATTGGGCAGAGTTATAGATGCCTGAGGAGAAGCCGGATAACACATATTGGACTGTTCACTTTGATGGGTCCAGGCAGTTGGAAGGATTGGGGGCTGGAGTTGTCTTAACTTCCCCATGAGGTGATAAATTTTCTTATGTTCTCCGACTGATGTTCCCTTGCACTAACAATGCAGCTGAGTATGAGGCCTTGCTCCACGGTCTTCGGGTGGCTAAGGAGATGAGCTTAAGCCGGGTAAGGTGCTTTGGCGATTCAGATTTGGTGGCTCAGCAAGTTTCTGGTACTTGGGATTCCAAGGATCCACTCATGGCGGCTTATCACCGAGAGGTTGATGCTATTGCAGGTCATTTTAAGGGTTATCAAGTTGAACATGTTGATCGCAGGAAAAATGAAGCGGCCAATGCTTTAAGCCGGTTAGGGTGTCAGCGTAAGCCGGTGCCGCCTAACACTTTCCTGGATATTCTACATAACCCTTCTGTCAAATTACCTATGGAGGAAGATCTGGCTATTCCTAACCCGGAAGCGCAACTAGTGGCGGCTCTTCATGCGATTCCTGATTGGACAGTTCCATATCTGGCTTACATGACCCGGGGCGAGTTACCTGATGATGAAACTTTGGCCAGACAGATAACCCGGCGGTCTAAGTCAATGACTATCGCCAATGGAGAGTTGCATCATCGCAGTGTCACAGGGGCGTTTCAACGCTGTGTTTCTCCAGAGGAGGGCTGTGAGATTCTGCGTGAAATTCATGAAGGTGATTGTGGCCATCACGCCGGCTCTAAATCCCTTGTGGCTAAGGCTTTTCATCATGGGTTTTATTGGCTGACAGCTCACGCTGATGCTGAGGATCTAGTGAGTAAATGTGATGATTGTCAGAAATTCTCCCGACGAGCTCACATGCCGGCTCAAGAATTAAGGATGATTCCAATTACTTGGCCTTTTGCAGTCTGGGGGCTTGATATGGTTGGGTCTTTCAAAAGGTCCAAGGATAAAAAGACACACCTTTTGGTGGTAGTTGACAAGTTCACAAAGTGGGTTGAGGCAGAGCTTGTCAGTAAATGTGACGCGGCAACGGCGGTTCAATTTATTAAAAAGGTGATTATCTGTTTTGGTTTCCCCCATAGCCTTATAATTGATAATGGCACTAATTTGTCCAAAGGTTCCATGAAAGAATTTTGTCAACGTGAGCATATCCAGCTTGATGTGTCATCAGTGGCTCACCACCAGTCCAACGGTCAAGCCGAGAGGGCCAATCAAGAGATCCTAAGAGGCATCAAGCCCCGGCTTATGGTTCCTTTACAGAGGGTGCCGGGTTGTTGGGTGGAGGAGTTACCTTCTGTGTTATGGAGCCTCAATACTACCCCCAATAGATCTACGTGTTATACGCCTTTCTTCATGGTTTATGGAGCAGAGGCAGTTCTCCCCAGTGACATCCATCATGATTCGCCTCGAGTGGTGGCTTATGTTGAAGCTGATAACGAGAAGGTACGTTAGGATGCACTTGACTTGTTGGATGAGGAGCGTGACCTCGCGGCGGCTCGTTCGGCGATTTACCAGCAAGATCTGCGCCGTTATTACAGCCGTCGGGTCAAAACCAGAACCTTTCAGGAAGGTGACCTTGTGCTTCGGCTTATCCAGGATCAGACGGAAATGCACAAATTATCCCCACCTTGGGAAGGACCCTTCGTGGTCAGCAAGAATCTGAACAATGGCTCATACTACCTTATCGATGTTCGAGAACACAAGGATTCACATAAGTCGGAGGAGGAGACCCACCGGCCGTGGAATATTGCTCATCTTCGGCCTTACTATACTTGAGCCACCGGCTCTTACAATGTACATATTTTGAAAATGTATATATTATGATAATTATAATAAAGCCAACATCCCTGATAAAGCAGGGCCTCTGTCGTTTCATTTTCTAATAGTGATGAGTCATTATCATTTCCAATGATCACTTGGGGGCTTTCTGTTCAAACATAGGTGTATTCACCAAACAGAACATAGCATTCCTACCCTCTTGATCCGGTGCTGCACCGTTCTTACAAATCACTTGGGGGCTTCCTGTTCAAACACAGGTGTATTCACCAAAGAGAACATAGCATTACTACCCTCTTGTTTCCAGGCTATCAAGCCAATATGATAAGAGCACAACTTTGTTTACCTTGGTAATTCGGCTATCAAGCCAATATGATAATATCATAAGAGCACAGCTCTGGTTATCTTGGTAATTCGGCTATCAAGCCAATATGATAATTTCATAAGAGCACAACCTGGTGATCTTGGTAATTCGGTTATCAAGCCAATATGATAATTTCATAAGAGCACAACTCTGATTACTTTGATAATTCGGCTAGCAGGCCAATATGATAATTTCATAAGAGCACACCACTGATTACCTCGATAATTCGGCTATCAAGCCAATATGATAATTTCATGAGAGCACATCTCTGATTACCTTGGGATTCCTGCTATCAATTTCATATGAGCGTAGCTTCTACTTACTCGGAGGATTACTGACAAGGTTACAAAGACCAAAGAGAGTCTGTTGCATAGCACAACTCAAACATAGGTCTATAGTGAACCGGCAACATATGACGATATTAAGTATTTGGGAGTATTATCTTCTAAGTTTTGGGTTAACACCCTAACTGCTTTGATATGGTAAGTCGGCCGCGTTTCATTTCCTATCACAGGCAGTGGCGGAGCTAGCATCTGATAGCAGGGTGGTCCACACCAATTATTTTTTCGATAAACAAAATGACATGTGAATGTTCTAATTCCCAATATCATATAGAAATGGATCAATATGGTCTTACAAACATAGTAAATTCTCAATTAAATATCAGCTTTGCATAAGGAACCCTACATAGTACATACTACATAGAAAATAATACATACCTTGTGAAATTCAAAAAGACATGCTTCCTGCCTACCTCTATGGTTCGATATAGACACTGTTGGTTCTTGAGTTCATTCTTCACAAATCACAACCGACACACAAGCTCTCCGGTTTGCTCTTCATATATAGCTTATTTCCCCCTATATTCATAGCTTCTTTTTGGAAAAAAGAAACAATGCCTCCGGTCCTCTTTATTCTTCGACAGTTCTGTAATAAAAATTACTATCGATCCATAAATCTAATTGAGGAAGAAATGATGTGCAAAGTTATATATGTGTTCACTTGATAGCATAGTGCAAAAAAAAAACCTAACTCAGAAATTGGGGTATTTTGATACCTTAAATTGGGTTGCTTTTGCAGTCTTGCTCACTTACTGCCTTGCTACCGCTGGGGACAACTGCTGCTGCTGCCAGCTTTGCAGAGGGGCGGCACAGGGCAGGCCGCCAAGGGTGCTAGGCGGCCGGGGGAGGGGCGTAGCCACGCCCACGCAGGGTAGAGAGCAGGAGCGCACGCATGGGGAGCGGCTGGAGCCGGGCGGGCAGCAAGGATAGGCGGGCCGGCGGCTCCGGCCGGCGACCGGCGAGGCCGCGAGGTCAGCAAGGAAAGGCGAGGTGGCAGGTGCTCCTGTGCGAGGGCATTGGGAGATACGGCTGGTTCCGCTCGATGTGGACGAGGCCGTGTGGGTGCGTTCATCCAAGTGTTATTGGGCCTTTTTTCTCAGGCCCAGTTAGAAATGCATAGGTATATACGCAGATGCAAAATCCTAGGGTGGGCCGCAGCCCACCCTGGCCACCCTGTAGCTCCGCCCCTAATCACAGGTATGATATATTCACTCATGATTAAACCGGCCCTGGTTATGGACTATCTTTAGCCACCAGTGGATTTTGATATGGTATTATGACCCGTCCTGCGGTAAACCGCCAAGGATCTTTGTCATGTGTTTGTGTGCAGGTACGCTAAATAAGCCTAATGCACACAATTGATGCAATCATAAACATAAGTGGCAGGTCTTCAAATATTGGCGGCTTAGAAGTATCACGCAGAACAAAACATGCACGATGGCATGGTAGATCAAGAGTTTAAGTATAGCCTATTACAAAGGCATCGAGTTCCCTATAGGAGTAATTGCATTAGCAGTTTTCACATCAAGCAGATTTTAAGCCAGCGAACGGCTTATGACTCTTGGCCTTGTTGTGTTGAAGGTTGTGGCTCATCCAACACCGGTTCATCTGCCTCCTCTTCACCCAATGGCTGGAAGTTCATGGTTGACCAGTCGATCCCAGTTAACGCTCTGAATACAACTTCATCACTTATAAGTGTGGATGGATCAACATCAGGGGCATAAGTGTGCTTACGGATCGAAGGAGTCAGGTCCGGGGCATCATGAGTTGGCGCCTTCACCTTCTTATTGTTGGCGTCATAAACCGGTTGGTAATGTGTAAGATCAGTATCTTCAGCCAATTTTCTCGCCAAAGTTCGCATTTCCCTTGTAAGAGCGGCAAAGTCATCTGCAATGAAGGGTGGCCCATCTTCTTTTATGCTTGGGCAGCCGTTGGCCAAGTCTGTCGGCTCAAGATCAACTAGCCATGCTTTGGCCCAGGTTAGTGCGGTAAGGGCACTGACTCTGGCAGCTGATTTTTTTAACTCCTAATCCGTGCAGGCAGCATAGACAGTTTGTCTAACATATCCTTGATAAGGGTTGGAGCCGGTTTTTTGTGAGCAGCTGTGCAGATGACTCACTGTGCGCCAGTGTAGAACTGCTCTATGAGTGTGTAAGCAGCTTTCAGCTTCTTCTGCATATCTGAGCCAAGATGGGTAACCCGGGATCCTGTCTCATCAAGAATGTGGTAAGCCAGGAGCGTATGGAAATAAGTACATGTTCAGAAATTTAAAAAGTTATTTTACCAAAGACAACAACAGTCATGGCATTAATTTGTTGTTTTAAGCCGACAAGCTCTGAAGATACCGACTCAAGGGCCGCTTCAGCATCTTCAGCCCTTTTCAGCAGTGCTGCCTTCTCTGTCTCCCAACTTGCTTGTTCCGCCTTGAAGCTTTCCTTCATTTTTTCCATGGCTGCTAAGGCACTAGTCAGTTCATCCTTGGCCTTGGATGTTTCTGCTTGTTGCGGCTCGATATTTTCTTGGAGGTCGGTAACTTGGGATTCTTTACTGCTAAGCTCAGACTGCAAAAGATAAACAATAAATGAGATTACAAGGAATTTCTCTGAAGTCCCAAGCATAATACAAGTATTACACTTGGCACTTGGGGGCTAATGTATATTTGCTTGTTAAAAACATCATGAAGTCCCAAATACAATACAAGTATTATACTTGACACTTGGGGGGCTAATGTATGTTGCTCTTCAAACATGGCTTTATTTGTTGAGCCGGACAAATGATGATGATACACCTTACGAAGGCTATGACTGGGATTATGGATTTCTAGAAAGATGATTAGTCTCGACTTAACATATTTGTTAAGCCGGCCCTTGGGGGCTATGGATGTGATGTTAAATCTTGCTGAGTTAAAATTCTGGCTTAACATATTTGTTAAGCCGGCCCTTGGGAGGTACAGAGGCAAAGTTGAGGCGCTGATGTTATAAAGTCCCAGTTTATATTACAAGCATAAAATGACCCTTGGGGGCTACGTGAATTGATCTATGCAGCTATTGAAGTTTACAACACATGTTAGTTTAATCATGTTTAGTAAACTTGGCGGCTAAGGGGAAGGATATACATATAACAAGGAATTGCAGTGTTTACCTCATATCGCTCCTTCATCAAGTTCACTAAGCCGACTTCAAAGTCACGCTGGTGTACAGATGATTCAAATAGCCCGAATGGAGATCTTGAGCACTGAAATGAGTATAGCTTGCCAAGTCGGTTTTCCACTTGCCTTTATCTTCAGCAGAAATTTCTTCCTTAGCACTATGCTTGGATAAGACGTTAGGTTGACCCGGAGCTGTGAATCCAAAGCCGGTGACAACAACATCATCCGTCTTTTCCTTGACAGGTTTGATTGGGCTTGGCGGCTTAGAGACAGTCGGCTCAACATCCACATGGTCCATGGAAGCTTCATGATCTTCCGTAGGTGAGTTATCAATGATGGCTTCTGCAGATGGATG
Organism: Triticum dicoccoides; assembly: GCF_002162155.2. NCBI lineage: Eukaryota > Viridiplantae > Streptophyta > Magnoliopsida > Poales > Poaceae > Triticum > Triticum dicoccoides. Next base: position 372,206,169 of record NC_041383.1, on the reverse strand, counting down.
AGGATGAGGAGACTGTAGTTGTTTCTCCGGCTCAGACAGATTAAGATCGTCGGCCGGCTTAGTTAGCTTGGCTTTCTTGCTGGGTTTGGCTTGGCCCCTGAAAATAAGAAGTGTCAAGAGGTCAGTATAATTAACAGAGCATAAGGCATGAATGATTAAAAGGTATCCTTACCTTGGTACAGTTTTAAAAGCCGGAATTGTGTCCCTAATGACTCGCCAGAGGAAGAATGAGAAGTTCCCTAATAGTTTGAATCAGACGGGTTAAGAGGTTGTCGGAAGTGACCTGCCTTGGGTTAAAATATACCAGAAATTTGAAGGACCTCTGGGCGGCGTTTGCGAACCAGTGTGTTTGGTAAGCCGGAAGAAGTGATCTGACCACCACTATGCCGGGTGACTCGGCGAGCTTCGTGTTGCTGTTTCTTCAAAAGAAAGTTGGGATCCAAGTGAGCTAGAGGGTGAGAAAATCTTACTTTCCGGCTTGTTTGTAGGGATTTCTGTGTTGGCAGAGGTTCTAAGCCGGAAAAAAGAGTAATTACCTCTGTGTCACCTGCACGGCTGGCCTCTGCGTCATCCTGATAACAATCATTATCAATGAGATGTATAAAAAAGGAGCCAAGAGAGTCAAGTTATACCTCTGACTCATTATCCTCATTGTCATCAGCAGACTCACTAGTCTTCTTGGTGGATTTCTTGATGGCCTTGGTTTTCACACGAGCCAGTTTTGCTAGTTTATCTGTGTTTTCCTCTTCCAAAACGGATCATCAGCCTGTTAAGATTGAAAAGATCATAAGTAGACATCAAAATATAGATTAAGCGTAAGATGTGCAATTCTTACAACGGGCGGCTTGTTGAAAGTACAGAATGGACTAAGTCCAGTTTTGCTGCACTCCTTCACATATTCGTTCAACAGTTTTTTGGTGGCTTCAGTGACTTCCGCGTCAGACAGCTGAATGTTACAATGGCGTTGAGGATCATTTACATCACCAGTATAGTCACACATTAAGCCGGGGCGGCGGCTTAATGGCAAGATACTCCAGGTTAGCCAGCACCGGGGAAAGTCGACGCTAGTTAAGCCGTTGGCCATAAAAGCTCTGAGCTTTGAAAAGGATGGTGCGTACTTGGCCCGTTCCCTCGCATTAAGCCATTGGGGGAGCGGATGTGTGTTGCTAAGTCGGTGTTCACGGTAACCCGACAGAGGATTCTCACCAACTGGAGATGTATCTTGACAATAGAACCAAGTTTGGTTCTAGTCTTTGGGGTGACTATGCAGTTTAGCATGGGGAAAGCTGACGCCCTTCCTCTTCTGAATGGAGACTCCACGAAGTTCTTGACATGGCCCATCGACGAACCCTGTTTGGTGGTTCAAGTAATAAAATTCCCTGAATAAATCAACAGTGGGCTCCTCTTGAAGATAAGCTTCACAAAATACTTGGAAGTTGCAGATGTTGGACACGGAGTTGGATCTGATGTCTTGGGGGTGAAGTTGAAGGAAATGCAGCACATCACGAAAAAACTTTGAGACGGGTGGACTGAATTCTCGGCCTATGTGGTCAGAAAAAAACAATTATTTCTCCATCTTTGGGTTGAGGAGGAATTTCCCCACCAGGAGCTCTCCAATGGATGGTCTCTTTTTTGGCTAAAGGACCAGTAGCAACAAAGTTGTTCAAATCTTGTTCAGTAACCCAGGATTTGACCCAATTGCAAGACGTGTATGTCTTAGCCATCTTATCAATGATCTGAAAAGAAAAGTTAAAGCCGGTTCAAGGTTACATGATTAAGCCGGCCTATGGTTAACAGAGAAACAATGAGGAAGCATACATAGGCGTTAAGCCGGAGATTAATATTGCAGAGTTAGAAGGAACCATTGGCGGCTCACAAGGGGACTAATGATACCTGGCGGGTTACTATTTATGAGTTAAGCCGCCCATACAAATATTGAAAGGACAGATCTGGGGTTGAAAAATCAAAGTACTGAGAAAAACAGGTTTCGCAAATTGATGCTATGATTTAGGATCTACCACACTTTAGTTAAATACAAAAATATTCAGACCTAAAATATTAGTGCTTGAGCAGTTCATGGTCCAAATTGGTTTTTTGATACAGAGGAGATATTCTAAATATTAAAAGGATTGCTACGTCTGCTACGACATACGAGGAGCACCAAGTTCAAACCAAAAAAAGGAAGGTTATAACCAAGAACAAGGACGAACCCCGATGAATATTGAAAAACCCTAATGAGATCTATGAGAAAGGAGGAAAGGAAGGTTTACCAGGGCGGATGCACAGGAGAGGTGCGCGAACGAAATTTAGACAAGGTCAGGTTGATGCGACGGCCGTTGTTGAGGCAGAAGCGAAGGTCGACGGTCGTAGTGGAGCTCGAGGGTTCGGGCGTCGCGAGGAAGAAGACGGAGATGAAGAGGCAAGAGGGGAAAGGAAAAAGGGACCCCCTGACTCTATTTATAAGGCGGATGGATAGGTGACAGGTGCGGGAATCGAGGAGGCTAAAAAGCGAATGTGACCGGCACAAATGCCACTTTTTTCAGAGATTCATTAAAAAGAAGATTTATTAAGATTTGGACCTTGTGCGATATTAATGACAGATGACGTCACGGTGGGTTATCAAGAACCTAGAAGATGACATCACGGCGAGTTACAAGATTTTGTAAAGGTAGTGAGGAAGGAATTTTTTCTAAGTGTTGAAGATTGATATGAACAAGTTCAAATCAACCTAGGGCCTAATGTTGGGGATATAACTATTGGATTAACCCACCCAGGAGGGGCCGGGTTAAGTCCCTGGCGGCTTATCAAGACAAAGCCCATGAAAATATTCAAGGCGGTAGTCCTACCCAGACTCTTCAAGGGCCGGGAGCCCAAAGGCGACTTAAGGCCCAAATAGGTGTAAACCGTCATATATGTGTAACTTGTATTATAGGGCATACGCAGTTAGACACCAATCCGAACACATTGTTTATGAGCCGACTAAGAAAAGCCGCCGGGCATCGACCTGCGTATGTAAAGGGACGACCCGGTGGCGACTTTGGGCAAGAAAGAAGAGATCGAAAGCTAGGTCAAGCGTATTCTCTCCTTGGTAATCGAAACATAAGCAATACCATCTCAAACTGGATTAGGCCTTTACCTTCACCGCTAGGGGATGAACCAGTATAAACTCCTATGTCCTTTGTCCCGTTTAACCCCTTTAAGCTAACCCAGTGCGATGGCTCCACGACTAAGTCCTCACACTAGGACATCTGCCGTGACAATTCCATGACAGAAACGATTCCCAAGCTCTTCGCGATGCTGAAATCGGCGAAGGTAGAAATCAAGAAAAAGCATCAAGTGTTGATGGTTGACAAGATCACTAGTTTCAAGTAAGAGGGGAAGGGAACTTTAAGAAAGAATGGCAAGCAAGTTGCCACTCCCATGAAGAAGGCCAAAGCTAGATCCAAGCCTGAAACTGAGTGCTTCTACTGCAAATGGAATAATCACTAGAAGCGAAACTACCCCAAGTACTTGGCGGATCAGAAGGATGACAAAGTGAACAAAAGTATATATGATATACATGTTACTGATGTGTACTTTACTAGTGTTCATAGTAGCCCCTAGGTATTTGATACCGGTTCAGTTGCTATGATTAGTAACTCGAAATAGGAGTTACAAAATGAACAGAGACTAGTTGAGGGCAAGGTGACAATGTGTCTTGGATATGATTCCAAGGTTGATAAGATCACCATCGCATACTCCCTGAAAGGATCGATATAGTTGACTGGGGGGG
>NC_041383.1:372116164-372201987 GCF_002162155.2 Triticum dicoccoides | reverse complement strand
AACTAACAATTTTAGCTATTCTTTACCAATTTAAACTTTGCATAAAAGTAGGTTGTCTAGATATGCAACTAGGTGAGCAACCAATATGATGCAACAACAACAAGCACACAAGCAAGCAAGAGATGCAACACAATATAAGCTTGCACAAGTAAAGGTACGAGATAACCAAGAGTGGAGCCGGTGAAGACGAGGAGGTGTTATCGAAGTTCCTTCCTTTTTAGGGGAAGTACATCTCTGTTGGAGCGGTGTGGAGGCACAATGCTCCCCAAGAAGCCACTAGGGCCACCGTATTCTCCTCACGCCCTCGCACAATGCAAGATGCCGTGATTCCACTATTGGTGGCCTTGAAGGCGGCAATCGGACCTTTACAAACAAGGTTGAGGCTCTCTCCACAACTTAATTGGAGGCTCCCAACGAAACCCCGGAGCTTCACCACAATGGAATGTGGCTCCGAAGTGACCTCTCCATCTAGGGTGCCCAAGCACCCAAGAGTAACAAAATCCACACAAGAAAGTATGGGGGAATCAAGTTTCCTTTGGTGAGAGTGTAGATCTAGGTCTCCTCCTTCAATCCCTAGCAAACCAACGAGTTTGAGTGGCTAGGGAGAGATCGGGCAAGAAAGCTTCAAGGGCATTAATGGAGGAGAGAGAGAGGCAAGAGGTAGGTGCGAGGTAGGAGGAGCACCTCCTTAAATAGGGTCCCCTCAGATCCAACCGTTATGCGCAGAAACCCATATGAGCGGTACTTCCGCAATGATCACCGGTACAACCGGTGAATACAGGAAACCCCTGCTAGGGTACCAGGGCGGTACTTCTGGTGGAGCAACCGGTAGTACCGCTATGTCGGAACAAACCGGAACTACCATTCCACCACCGCTCGACTATCGGTTCACAACAAAAGGATTTCACCCTAGGCCAGTAATTAGAGCGGTGGTTGGGCCAGAGCTACCGCTGGACCAGCAATTCCTGGGCGGTGGAGTTCCAGGTGGTACAACCGCCCTGAGCACCGGTAGTACAGGTTTGTCAAGAAAAACTGAAACTTTCGTTCCACCACCGTTCTACCACCGTACCCAGTATAGAAGGGTGTCACCCCTGAGCGGTACTTAGAGCGGTGGTTTGACCGAAACTGCATGCCAGCTGTACAACCACTCAATAGAGCTGTACCACCGCCATGAGCAAAACTGCACATTCATAGAGGACCTTGGGGAACCTCTCTCTACTCGAACGGAGGGTATATGGTGGGTGCAATGAATTTGTACGTGTAGTGGTCCACCCAATACCTTCCGATGTGGATTCCCTCTTAATAGTACGTATATCATATGACCAAAGGAATAAAAAACATTGGAAACTCCGTCTTCGATCTTTTCCGCATAGAGGGAAGGCCTAACCATCTTGCGCCACACAAAGTGTACCTGAGAAAACTAGGATGCATGATTAGTCCACACGTGTGTTGTCATCATCACCAAAACCATAAGGCAGAAGATGCCCTTACAATCTCCCCCTTTTTGGTGGATGATGATAACCACACGAAAATCATGGGAGATCTAGAAAAAATAGATGGGGCTCCCCCTAAGTGTGAGCACTATTTAGAGTTTTCTTTTGGAATGCAAAATGCGCACAGTAGGATCAATGCTCCCCCTAGATCTTATAGACCAACCACTGACAGTAAAACAAAATACCATACATAAAGCACGTATTAGAAGAATAGAACAGTAGAGCAATGGATAAGGGCGCCATTAACACGCAAGCTCTACTGATAGATGAGTGCATAGATAAATAGATAAGGGACGCATGTCTCACACCATGCACATAGTCACGACACAGGACAAGATCACAAGGCACTAGAAAGAGCGCAACTGCAAATGAACTCACAAGAAACTAGAAAGAGCAACTGCAAATTAACGCCCCATGCAACTCCCGTGACCTAATAGAGCTCTCCCCCCTTTGGCATCAAGACACCAAAAAGGAAAAGAGCGAAGCTAACACCAGGAGGTTTAGTAGATCTCCTTGCCAGTTGCCGCAGAACTGTCAGAATCATCATCAGCATCATCAACACCCTTAGACTCCTCAGTCTCCTCAGACTCTGCGATAACAACCTTAGGACCACATACAGCAGAGGTAGCAGGCTCGTCATCAGAGCACTAACAGTTCGCCCAGCACCATGTATCCTCAGGAGTGATGGTTTTCTCAGAGCCACTCTTCACATCTGGCACATCGAGGTGCCTCATCAACTGAATCTGCCTGCGGCGCGCCATCTTCTCAGCAACATGAGCCTTGTAGAGCTTCTCCTGAATATGAGTTTGCAAGGAAAAAGTCTTCTTTATCTTGGTAGTCAGCTTCTCAACCCAAGAGGGTTGGGGCCCAAGCTCCAACTCAAAGTCCTCGTCGTCCGAGGTAGCAAACACATCCTCCTGATTGCCCGTGGGAAAACGAGGAGTAGCATGCTTCTTCTTCCTCAATACCTTAACCTCATGCTCCGTGAGGTTAGCAGGAGTGGTGAGAGGTTCTCTTGGCCTAAGGACTGCCCAAACTAAGTTCAGAAACTACATCAGAAAGGGAGCATAGATCGGTACCTTGCGGTACCACACCATACTGTACATCTCCTCCCACATGCACTTGGAGACATCAAGCATGGCACCGGATCCCCTTTTGGTCTTCATGGCCACAAGCAAATCCACAAGATAACCATAGATATCATCTTGATTCCCAACCTTGGGAAGCAGCACACAACGGAACACACGATGCAGAATATCATAGACTGACAGAAGGTCATTGGACTTACCCACAATACAATGTCCAGGGATGTACAAAGGGGCAAGCTTCACCTTATCCATGGGGTAGGCTCGGTCGTGAAGATGGAGACCACCTTCACATTCCAGACCGGTATCCTCATAGCCAAGAGCACTGCAGAAGGCTCTCAAAGGGACATGAAAAAACTCATCACGACACATAAAGGAAAGGTGATGTTCAGCATCGGTGCCAAAATGGAATGTAGCATAGAACTGATGAATGAGCTGCACATCAAAGTCACAATTCACAGTCATAAGCTTGATCAAGTCAAACTCCTCACAGATCTCCAGAGCCTCTCCAAAGTAACCAAGGTTGTTCCTCCAGTGATCGACGTCAATGGACCACATCCGGATGAACTTGTTCTTGTGGTGCTTGAAAATTTCTGACACAATCCTAATCTGCAACTCATTCTGGAACTGAGGGTTGTTCCAGCGAGGATGTGCTGCCACAGTGTAGGGATCCTGGAAATGGAACTTTTCCCAGTCCTTAAGCTTCCATTTCTGCATTGGCAATGCAGCAGACTTCTCCCGACGAATGGCTTTGGTAGGGATCACAACCTTGCAAGTATCCTCATTGTCATATGAAGGTTTGCCCCTACGGGCCCGCTTCTTGGTGTTCTGAGACTCCTGAGCAGCATGAGAGCTAGAGCCACCTGCCAACACACACAGAGAGCACACAGAAACCCCAGCAAAGATGAGAGGAATGTACACAAGATCAGAAGAATAAATCTCATGTTCATAAGTAGAAGAAGAATAGTGCAAATAGGTTCAGAGAAAGTGGTTGTTCTGGTTGTTCGACCGGTAGAACCACCAGAGCGGTAGCACCGCTCGCGAGGAGCAGTAGTACCACTGAGAGCGGATCTGCCGAGTTGATGAACAGGTACAACCCTACTTTGAATCTAGATGCAATATTCCTACTTATAACTACGCACAAGAAAAAGGAGGAGTTTATAAGGATCTCTTCACCAATCATTTGGTCAAAAATGCGGGAGTATAGGCAATGCCCTAGAGAAAGGATTCAACAAAAGGAACCTTAAGAACAAGAGGAAACAGGGCATTACCGGTATCCATGGGAGGAGATCAGAAGGGAGGCGACCTCCACGGAGCGGATCCAATGAAAGAACGATCGATCCGGATTGCCTGAGGGCGCTCCGGGGCAATGGGCAGAGCAACCGACGGCTAGGGTTCAGAAGAGGGACAGGCGCGAAAGGGAAATAGAATACCCCTTCAACCCACGCCCTTTATATATGCGCCCAGATGCCAGCCGGTAGTACCGCTTCCAAATACCGGTAGTACCGGCCAGTGGCATAGGTACAAACAAGAGCAGTAGAACCGCTCGTGCAAGACCAGAAGTACCGCTGGGACCACACAACTTAGTGGAAAAGCGGTAGAAACGCTCTAACCACCGGTTGTACCGCCAAGTTGCATCAACCCATCCACAAAGAGATCAAACTTATGTAAATTTGGAAAAGATGGCTTGGGAGGAGAAGGCTTAGGATGGAAGCAAGACACGGTATTATTACGATGAAGACCCCCAAGAGTGCAAGAAGCAAACAATAAAAGCCACTCCTTGAAGAGTTCAAACATCTAGGAGAACTGAAGGAGCAAGGCAAAAAGAAACACACAACAAAGAATACACCATAGAACAAGGGCGGTGGTTTGAGCCACCTATGTTTGAGTCAAATGGTGTGGCGCCGCAAAGATTTATCCTTGGGCCCATGACCAAAACTCTTCTTTGAAGCACAAGTACCATAAAAAATGGCTAGTGTGAAAGAGATGATTAATTTTGGCATAATGGGGGGGGGGGAGGAAGAGCTCATTGAGAGAACAACACTCCCCATATGTCCATGCCTATACCTAAACAAGAAATCAAGATGAGTATAGTGGGGTGTGCAAGGGTTCAAGCCACATTGCTCGAATCAATGATATTTAGCTCATGCCTTAACTTGCGAAATCTTGCTTCATCCAGGGGCTTCGTGAAGATATTTGCAAGGTTACCATGAGTGTTGACATAGTTGAGCTCTATCTTCCCTCGCCTAATATGATCCTGGATGAAGTGATACTGAATCTCAATATGCTTCGTCTTGAAGTGTTGCACCAGGTTGAGAGAAATCTTGATGGCACTTCCATTGTCACACCAAATAGGCACTTCGTCACAAATGACACAGTAATCCTTTAAAGTTTGCCTCATCCATAGAAGTTGAGCACAATAACTACCGGCGGCCACACACTCCGCTTCGATGGACAAGAGAGACACACAACTTTTCTTCTTAGAAGACCAACTCACCAAAGAGCAACCGAGAAATTGGCACCCTCTGGAAGTGGACTTCCTATCCACTTTGTCTCCCGCCCAATCAGACTCCGAATAGCCTACAAGGTTGAAGTTTTCTCCTCTTGGGTGCCATAAGCCAAAATTTGGGGTATGAGCCAAATATTGAAAGATGCGCTTGACCGCCACAAAGTGGCTTTCCTTAGGTGCGGCTTGAAACCATGCACAAATTCCCACACTCAACATGATATTTGGTCTAGATGCACAAAGGTAAAGCAAGGAGCCAATCATGGAGCGATATACCTTTTGATCCACTACTTTACCATTGGGATCTATGTCAAGTTGGCATTTGACGGGCATTGGAGTTGAAGCCGGCTTGACATCACTTAGCTTGAATCTCTTGAGCATGTCTTGAGTGTATTTGGCTTGGTTGATGAAGGTTCCTTCTCTTCTTTGCTTGAGTTTGAACCCGAGAAAGAACTTCAACTCTCCCATCATGGACATCTTGAACTTTGATGTCATGAGAGCGGCAAACTCCTCATTGAAAGTTTTGTTAGGGGAACCAAAGATAATATCATCAACATATAGTTGGCACACAAACAACTCCCCTATGACCTTCTTAGTAAAAAGAGTGGGGTCGATTTTCCCAATTTCAAACCCATGATCTTGCAACAACTCGGTAAGGTGGTCATACCATGCACGTGGGGCTTGTTTAAGGCCATAGAGTGCCTTATCGAGTTGGTACACATGATCCGGGAAATAGGAATCCTCGAACCCGGGGGGTTGTTTGACATTCACCAACTCATTAATAGGACCATTTAGAAAAGCACTCTTCACATCTATTACCGAAAAAGGCTTTCGCCCCGCTTTATAAATAAAGCAAACCGCCAAGAGCACATACAAGGACTAGTTCAGAACTCACACACCCAAGTCACACAACAATAAGTCCAGAGGTACTGCTGAGGGCACAGCTCAACAAGCCCAAAACACGCACGAAATAAGAAACAGGCTCAGCCGGGGCCAAGGCCAGAGAGCAAACAGACGACTAATCAGGCTCAGGTGGAGGCGGCGACGGTGGTGGCGACAGGCGGACGTCCATCGAGCGGAGGTCGGTGATGAAGGCGGAGATGGCGTCCCGGTCCCGCGGGCGGCTAAGCGGCCGCGAGAGCTGCAAGTAACAAGACATTTTGAAGAGAGCGTTAGTAGATCGTCGAAGAGGGGAGCGCTGAATCACAAGCTTATTGTGAATAGTCCAAAGCGTCCACGCGAGGGCCCCAATCTCAAGCCACCTAATGTGGCAAGAGGACAACGGGGAGGCCTGAAGCTCGGCGAAGAGGTCGGGGAAGTTAGAGTGGCACCAATCCCCACCAACCACCTCTCTAAAGCAGCTCCATACGAACTGAGCCAACACGCAGGAGAAGAATATGTGGTTCGAGTCTTCAGGGGTATCACAAAGGGGGCAGAGGCCGGAGCCTGGGCCATTGCGCTTGCGGACCTCAACTCCAGACGGCGGTCGGCCACGGATCCATTGCCACATGAAAATACGGATTATAAGGGGCACACAAATGGACCATATCGCCTGGAGGGGCAGCGGGGCGGAGGATGGGGCGATAGCCGCATAGAGGGACTTGGTGGAGAATTGACCTGAGGCCTCAAGGTGCCACCGAACCTCATCCGGGCCAGCATCGACAGTCGGCTCATGGAGAGCAATACAATCAAGAAGTTCATGCCAGGCGGCTACTTCCGAAGGCCCAAATGGCCTCCGGAACGCGAGGCGCCCTAAGTCAATAAGGGCCTGTTGAACTGAGATTGTAGGGACGACAGCGATGGAGAAGAGGTCGGGGAAGCGGGCCGCGAAAGGAGCGTCAACCGCCCATCGGTCAAACCAGAACAAGGTTGCTGCTCCCGATCCGACCGAGATGGAGGTCCCAATGCGGAGGACGGGGAACAGTTGGATGACCGATTGCGAGAACTGGGATCCACCCGAACGCTGGCAGAAAGCCAGAGGTTGGCCACGCAAGTATTTATTCCGGATGATGTCTAACCACAGACCGCCATGCCCTTGTGAGATGCGCAAGAGCCAGCGGGAGAGGAGGGCAATGTTCATGCGCTTTGAGCACATGATGCCAAGGCCTTCCTGCTCTCGGGACTTGCAGATGTCGGGCCAACTCACCATATGATACTTCTGCTTGTTATTGTCCCCAGCCCAATAGAAGCGAGACTGGATTTTAGTGATCTTGTGATGGAGGGTCTCGTGGAGGTTGTAGAAGCTCATAAGGAATAAGAGGAGACTAGAGAGCGAGGAGTTGATGAGAATCGCCCGGGCCGCCTTCTAGAGCCACCGACCCTGCCAAGGCTCAATGCGCGTTTGCAACTTGGTCACCACAGGCCGAAGGTCCACCACAGTGAGCTGAGAGTCACTAATGGGCATTCCCAGGTAGGTCGTTGGGAAGGAGCCCAGGAGGCAATTGAGGAGGTTGGCAATGTCAAGGGCCTCAGCCGGAGAATAGCCCATCACCATCACATCGCTCTTGTCGAAGTTGATCTTAAGGCCAGACATTTGTTGGAAGCAGAGGAGGAGGAATTTAAGGCTAGCGATGTCCGTATCCGAGCCTTCGACCATGATGATGGTGTCGTCAGCATACTGGAGCAGGGAGATGCCAACTCCCCCAGTCAAGTGGGGGGTGATACCCCTAATATGGCCCGCGGCCTTAGCCTTGTCCAGAATGGCCGCTATAGCATCGACCACCATAATAAACAGGAACGGGGAGAATGGGTCACCCTGCCTCACTCCACAGAAAGTAGGGAAGTAGGGGCCAATCTCCCCATTGATGTTTACGGCAGTGCGACCACATGAGACCATCTGCATAACCCGCGACACCCAACGGTCATTAAAGCCTTTCCGCAGGAGAACTTCCCGAAGGAAGGGCCAGCTAACAGTGTCATAGGCCTTATGGAAATCGATCTTCAGGAAGACCTCCTTGAGGTGTTTGGAGCGGACCTCATGGAGGACTTCGTGAAGGACCAGCACCCCATCCAGAATATAATGGCCTTAGATGAAAGCCGATTGGTTGGGTTGAGTAATCTGGTCCGTGAGCAGGGTCACCCTATTGGCGTACCCTTTGGCCAGAATCCGAAATATCATGTTGATCCCGTGATTGGGTGGAACTGACGGATGTCAGAAGCGCCAGGAACCTTGGGGATGAGCGAAATCATCCCGTAGTTAAGGCGCCCGAGATTGATGGACCCAACGTAGAACTCGTCGAAGATGGCCATGACCTCCGACTTGATCACATTCCAGAAGCTTTGGAAGAACTTGACTAGAAGGCCATCCGGGCCAGGAGCTGAAGTAGGGTTCATGCCTTTGATGGCGGCCCAGACCTCGTCCTCTGAGAAGGGGCCAAAAGAGCCACGTTCTCAGGTTTGGAAACAAGCTGGCGACCGGACCAGCAGTCATGGGCCAAAGATAAGCCGCTCCAAGGAGAGGCTGTGAACAGGGCCCTATAGAAGCCGTCGACATGGGACCTAATGTCTCATGGGGACTGCAGGAGGGTCGCGCCATCCCAAAGAAGAGGGATGGTGTTGCGCCTACGTCGGCCATTAGCAATGGCCTGGAAATAAGCCGTATTCGCGTCACCCTTCAAGACCCATTTCTAAGCACCACGCAAACGCCAGTAGGCCTCTTCATCAGTGTAGATGATAGAGAGCTGATCTTCCAAGTCGTAGAGGGAGAGCCACTCCCCGGGAGAGAGGCCGGTAGCATCGGTGTGCAGGTTTTGTTGCAACTTAAAGTTATTATGAGAAGCATAAGCAATCAATAAACAAATGGATTCAAGGCGAGCAATGGGAGCAGAGGTTTCATCGTAGTCGATACCCTCGACTTGGGAGTAGCCTTGTGCTACCAACCGAGCCTTGTTGCGAATGATAATCCCATTAGTATCTTGCTTGTTCTTGAATATCCACTTGGTTCCAATGACATTATGATTCCCCATTGGCCTTGGCACCAATCTCCACACCTAGTTGTGCTCGAAGTTATTGAGTTCTTCATGCATGGCATTAAGACAATCCGGATCCTCGAGCGCCTCATCAACCTTTTGGGGTTCAACACAAGAGACAAATGCGTGATGTTCAAAATAGTTTGCTAATTGTCTACAAGTGCTTACCCCCTTTCAGATGCTTCCAAGCACATTCGTCATGAGATGGCCCTTGGTAGTGAGCTTGGATGCAATCTTGGCGGCACGACGCTCCAATTCCTTAGGAGTGAGTTGAGGAGCGGTAACTTGATCATCTTGAGCGTCGTCTTGAGCTTGTTCTTAATCTTGAGGTTGCTCTTGATCTTGAACTTGCTCGGAGGAGAGAACTTGACCTTGGGCATCACTTGGTAGTTCAGCACCATCTTGAGGTTGATCTTGCCCTTGATCTTGTTCATGAGGTTGAGGGCCTTTACTTTGTTCTTCGGAAGCGTGTGGGTCTTGGGTTGGTGATGGTTCCACTTGAGTGGAACATTGTCCTTCTCCTTCGGCCACAAGGGGTTCCTCAATGGGTAGGATAAAACCAACACCCATACTTCTTGGCTTGGGGAGGAATTACATCACCTACATCACAAGTACCACTTTGGTCCACTAGGGAGCCGTTATTCTCATCAAACTCCACGTTACACGTCTCCTCAATAAGTCCCGTGGACTTATTGAGGACACGGTAATCATGAGAGTTTGTAGCATAACCAACAAATATGCCGTCATGATCTCTAGCCTCAAATTTAGACAAACGAACACATTTCTTGAGAATGAAACACTTACACCCGAACACCCGAAAGTACTTGAGGTTGGGCTTGTTACCGGTGAGTATTTCATATGAAGTTTTGTTCAAGCCTTTGCAGAGATAGAGCCAATTGGATGCATAACATGCGGTGTTGATGGCTTCGGCCCAAAATTTGTATGGAGACTTGAACTCTGCCATCATGGTCCTTGCTGCATCCATCAACGTCCGGTTCTTCCTCTCCGCTACACCACTACACCATTTTGTTGAGGGGTGTAATGTGGGGAATATTGATGCTTGATCCCCTCATCAATAAGAAACTCATCGTAGGTGTAGTTCTTAAACTCAGTGCCGTTGTCACTTCTTATTGTCAAGATCTTTGCATTATGTTGGCGTTGAGCTTCATTTGCAAAATCAATGACGGTTTGTTAGGTCTCACTCTTCCCCTTGAAGAAGTACACCCAAGTGTATCTTGAATAATCATCCACAATCACCAAGCAATACTTTCTACCCCAAGACTATCAAAGGATGGATGCCCAAAGAGATCCTAGTGAAGGAGCTCCAAAGGCCTCTTCGAGTAAATGATAGTCGTGAGAGGGTGAGCCTTCTCATGTAGCTTTCCTTCGATACAAGCACTGCAAGCACGATCTTTGGCAAAACCAACATTTATTAGTCCACGAACATGGTTCCCCTTGAGAATACTTTGCAAATATCTCATATTGACATGGGCTAAATGGTGATGCCAAAGCCATCCCACGTCAACTTTAGCCATTAGGCATGTCGCGGTCTTAGTGGGTCGCTCCAAAAAGTTAATCAAATAGAGACCATTCTCTACATGCCCAACAAAGGCTACTTTAAGAGTCTTGCTCCACAAGAGGGCCACGGTATCAATATCAAAGAAAGTGGCAAAGCCCATGAGTGCAAGTTGACGAACGGAAAGTAAATTGTATGCAAGGGACTCAATAAGCATGACCTTTTCGATCGTGAGATCATGAGAAATGACAACCTTGGTAAGTCCCAATACCTTAGAAGACGAGGCATCACTCCACTTGACATTGGTGGGCGTAGATGGAATCTTGTGCACGTCCACCATCAAGTCCTTGCTTCCGGTCATATGATTAGTGGCTCCACTATCTAGCAACCATGATCCCCCATCGGAAGCAAACACCTACAAGAGATCAATGAGGTTTTAGGTACCCATTTTGTAATGGGTCCTTTGATGTCAATGACAAGGGTCTTAGGAACCCAAATAGACCATTCAATTTACTCATAAGGTGAACCAACAAATTTAGCATAAACATGCTCATCACTAGCATGGCATAACACATACGAAGGGTTAAAGTTGCCGACTTTGTTGGAAGGGGTGGAATTGCCCTTCTTGACACCACCACCCTTCACATTGTTCTTGTTCTCCTTAGAAGCACCCTCTCCCTCTTTCACAAAAGTTTGCTTGAGAGGAGGAGGTCATTCGGCCTTGCCATTCTTCTTCTTGTTCTTGGACTTGGCTGCGAACCCAATTCCCTCCTTGGCCACAACTTCCTTTTGATTGCTCAAAAGATCGTTGAGGGTCTTCTCACCTTGTAAGCACGACACAAGGCCTTTCTTAAGCTGCTCCTTCAACTTTGCATTCTCTTCAACAATATGCACATGCTCACAACAAGGATTAGTAGCATTTGCATTATCAATTAAAACCATATGAGGAAAAGTGGCTTTCTCCTTGGTTAGCTTCACTTGGAGTTGATCATGAGACTCTTTAAGACTAGCATGAGTACCCTTCAAGGCCTTGTGAGCCTTGTCAAGTATATCAAACTCCTCCTTGAGTCTAGCAAGATCAACCCCAAGTTTGGCCTTCTCGGAATTTAGCACACGAGATACAACAAGAGAATGATCAAGATCTTTCTTCAATTTAGCATGGTCATCGTTGTGTGACTCCTCAAGAGCCAAACGATGACCGCGCTCTTCCTCAAGCGCATTAGAGAGATCCGATATCTGATCGGCATAGTCGCGACTATGCCCCTTCATCTTAGAGATGGTTTCTTCGTGAGCCTCGATCATGTCATTGGCTTCACCAAGTTGTTCCAAGAGAGCAACAAAGTGCTTCTTGGATTTACCCTTGAGCTTACTCATAAAAGAATCAAATTCATTTTCCTCCTCATTAGACCCGTCATTTTCATCAATGCAATCCGTCAAAGAAGGATTAGTAATGATGGTGGTTTTGATGTTGGGGGTTACCTTGTTGGTGGCTTTAGCCATGAGGCACTTGGCGGTGATGTTCTCATTGGGTGAGTCGAAGAGAGACACCCGTGGAGTTGTTGCAATGGCAACGGAGGCCATGGCAGCCAACTCACCGTCATCATCATCATCATCATCATCATCATCATCCTCATTGTACTCTTCTTGTGCCACCAACCCCTTGGGAGGAGTATTCTTGGTGAAGTTGCTCTTGTTGGGGAAGGACTTGGCCTTGTCTTTCCGGATGAGCTTGCCACCATTGTCTTCCCTCTTCTCATATGGGCACTCCGCAACAAAGTGGCTCACATTGCCACAATTATAGCAAGTCCTCACTCATTGCTTGCCCTTCGCGGCACTTGTGTTGTTCTTGTTGAAGTTGGGCCTCGTGTTCTTCTTGCTCCAAAATTGCCTTGAAGCATGAGCCATGTGCTCATGATAAGCATACTTTGTATCTTCGGGATTGCTCTCCTCTTCTTCCTCTTCATCCTCTTCTTCCAAACTAACCTTGGCCTTCAAGGCAAGGTTGGGCTTCTTTACTCTTTAGAATGCAACACCGCATTGTCGGCGGTCTTGTCCAAGATCCTCATTGCCACAAACTCATCCAACACTTCACTTGAGGACAAGGTGTGGAAGTCCCACCTTTGACGGATGACAGAGGACATGGCCTTGTGGTAAGGCATCATGGCCTTGAGGAACTTGCGCTTGATCCAATTGGCATCCGTATCCTCGCTCCCGTGATCTCGGAGTGAGACCGCGAGAGTGGTTAATCTCCAGTAAAGCTCACGAGGTTCTTCATCTTCATACATTGCAAACTCATCGGCTTCATCTTGCACCACTTCATAGTTGGAGCGTTGAATGCTTGCGCTTCCCTTGTAAAGGGAAACAACATGGTGCCATGCTTCCTTGGCCACGATGAAGGGTCAGAGATATGCAATATCTTCGGATGGAATTGCATCTTGGATGATGAAGAGAGCATTCTTGTTGAATTGATGATCCGTGTCTTCTCTAGGGGTGAAGTTGCTTGGGTCAAGCGGATAGAAACCTTGCTGAATGATTCTCCAAAGATTAGTATTAACATGATTTAAATGACGTTTAAAGCGATAGAACCAAGCGTCAAAATCCTCATTTTTCACAATCTTAGGAGGAGAACCGGCATGATTTAAATGAGTGGAGGGAATCGGTCCTCCATAAGTAAGATGAGGTTTGACATGGGCAAAGATGCCACTACCATTTCTACCACTAGATAAAGGAACTTTGTCACTAGTAGCTTCCCCCTTGTCGGAGTTAGCATCCGTCACCTTGTTAGTGGGATCTACCACTTCCAATGGTGCGGTGGATAATTTAAGACCATCAAGAAAGTTCTTAAGCATGCCTTTGACCTTGGCCATCATGGAGGTTTTCAATGTGTCCAAAGCCACATTTAACTCCTCACATGAGACTGAGGTTCCCCCATCGGCCGTAGACGAGGACGGAATCACATTGGGGTGCTCCTCCTCACCGTCTATGGTGTCAACCATACTCTTCGGACGACAAAGTCCTTAATAAAGAGATGAGGCTCTGATACCAATTGAAAGGATCGATATAGTTGACTAGAGGGGGGGGGGGTGAATAGGCAACTAACAATTTTAGCTATTCTTTACCAATTTAAACTTTGCATCAAAGTAGGTTGTCTAGATATGCAACTAGGTGAGCAACCTATATGATGCAACAACAACAAGCACACAAGCAAGCAAGAGATGCAACACAATATAAGCTTGCACAAGTAAAGGTACGAGATAACCAAGAGTGGAGCCGGTGAAGACGAGGAGGTGTTATCGGAGTTCCTTCCTTTTTAGGGGAAGTACATCTCTGTTGGAGCGGTGTGGAGGCACAATGCTCCCCAAGAAGCCACTAGGGCCACCGTATTCTCCTCACGCCCTCGCACAATGCAAGATGCCGTGATTGCACTATTGGTGGCCTCGAAGGCGGCAACTGGACCTTTACAAACAAGGTTGAGGCTCTCTCCACAATTTAATTGGAGGCTCCCAACGAAACCCCCGAGCTTCACCACAATGGAATGTGGCTCCGAAGTGACCTCTTCCGTCTAGGGTGCCCAAGTACCCAAGAGTAACAAAATCCACACAAGAAAGTATGGGGGAATCGACTTTCCTTTGGTGAGAGTGTAGATCTAGGTGTCCTCCTTCAATCCCTAGCAAATCAATGAGTTTGAGTGGCTAGAGAGAGAGATCGGGCAAGAAAGCTTCAAGGGCATTAATGGAGGAGAGAGAGGCAAGAGGTAGGTGGGAGGTAGGAGGAGCACCTCCTTAAATATGGTCCCCTCAGATCCAACCGTTATGCGCAGAAACCCATAGGAGCTGTACTTCCGCAATGATCACCGGTACAACCAGTGAATGCGGGAAACCCCTGCTAGGGTACTAGGGCGGTACTTCCGGTGGAAAAACCGGTAGTACCGGTATGTCGGAACAAACTGGAACTACCGTTCCACCACCGCTCGACTACCGCTTCACAAGAGAAGGATTTCACCCTAGGCCGGTAGTTAGAGCGGTGGTTGGGCCGGAGCTACCGCTGGACCAGCAATTCCTGGGCGGTGGAGTCCCAGGCGGTACAACCGCCCTAAGCACCGGTAGTATAGGTTTGTCAAGACAAACCGGAACTTCCGTTCCACCACCGTACCCGGTAAAGAAGGGTGTCACCCCTGAGCGGTACTTAGAGCAGTGGTTTGACCAGAATTGCATGCCAGCGGTACAACCGCTCAATAGAGCGGTACTACCACCGTGAGCAAAATTGCACATTCACAGAGGACCTTTGGGAACCTCTTTCGCCTCGAATGGAGGGTATATGGTGGGTGCAAAGAATGTGTACGTGTAGTGATCCACCCAATACCTTCTGATGTGGATTCTCTCTTAAAGTACGGATATCCTACGACCAAAGGAATAAAAAACATCGGAAAACTCTTAGATCTTTTTGGCATAGAGGGAAGGCCTAACCGTCTTGCGCCACACAAAGTGTACCTGAGAAAACTAGGACGCACGATTAGTCCACATGTGTGTTGTCATCATCACCAAAACCCTAAGGCAGAAGATGCCCTTACACTCCCTCTACCTTTGGGATTAGTATTGGAACTAAATAAATGCATTTGGTGTTTGCGTTGAGCATGAATATGATTGGATCATGCTTATTGCGACATGGTTATTTATTTAAGTCAAAGAATAATTGTTGTTCTGTTTACATGAATAAAACCTTCTATGGTCTTACATCCAATGTAAATGGTTTGTTGAATCTCGATCATAGTGATACACATATTCATAATATTGAAGCCAAAAGATGCAAAGTTAATAATGATAGTGCAACTTATTTGTGACACTGCCGTTTACGTCATGTTGGTGTAGAGCGCATGAAGAAACTCCATGCTGATGGGCTTTTGGAATCACTTGATTATGAATCATTTGATACTTGCGAACCATGCCTCATGGGCAAGATGACTAAGACTCCGTTCTCCGGAACAATGGAGCGAGCAACTGACTTATTGGAAATAATACATACTGATGTATGCGATTCAATGAGTGTTGAGGCTCACGGCGGGTATTGTTATTTTCTAACCTTCACAGATGATTTAAGCAGATATGGGTATATCTACTTAATGAAACATAAGTCTGAAACATTTGAAAAGTTCAAAGCATTTCAGAGTGAAGTGGAAAATCATCGTAACAACAAAATAAAGTTTCTACGATCTGATCGTGGAGGCTAATATTTGAGTTACGAGTTTGGTCTTCATTTTGCAACAATGTGGAATAGTTTTGCAACTCACGCCACTTGGAACACCACAGCGTAATGGTGTGTCCAAACATCGTAAACCGTACTTTATTAGATATGGTGCGATCTATGATGTCTCTTAGCGATTTACCACTATCGTTTTGGGGTTATGCATTAGAGACAGCTACATTCACATTAAATAGGGCACCATCTAAATCCGTTGAGACGACACTGTATGAACTGTGGTTTGGCAAGAAACCCAAGTTGTCGTTATTTGGGGCTGTGATGCTTATGTGAAAAAGCTTCAACCTGATAAGCTCGAACCCAAATTGGAGAAATGTGTCTTCATAGCATACCCAAAGGAGACTGTTGGGTACACCTTCTATCACAGATCCAAAGGCAAGATATTCGTTGCTAAGAATGGATCCTTTCTAGAGAAGGAGTTTCTCT
Source organism: Triticum dicoccoides (assembly GCF_002162155.2). Classification (NCBI taxonomy): domain Eukaryota; kingdom Viridiplantae; phylum Streptophyta; class Magnoliopsida; order Poales; family Poaceae; genus Triticum; species Triticum dicoccoides. Next base: position 372,185,737 of record NC_041383.1, on the reverse strand, counting down.
CGAAAGAAGTGAGTGGGAGGAAAGTAGAACTTGGTGAGGTAGTTGTACCTTCTCTCGAATTGGAAAATGGTTCATCAGAGAAATCAGTTCTAGTGATGCCTACACCAATTAGCGAGGAAGCTAATGATGATGATCATGAAACTTCAGATCAAGTCACTACCGAACCTCGTAGGTCAACCAGAGTATAGTCCGCACCAGAGTGGTACGACAATCCTTTCTGGAAGTCATGTTACTCGACCATGACGAACCTACGAACTATGAGGAAGCGATGATGAGCCCAGATTCCACGAAATGGCTTGAGGCCATGAAATCTAAGATGGGATCCATGTATGAGAACAAAGTATGAACTTTGGTAGACTTGCCCGATGATCGGCAAGCAATAGAAAATGAATGGATCTTCAAGAGGAAGACGGACGCTGATAGTAGTGTTACTATCTACAAAGCTAGACTTGTCGAAAAAGGAGTTCAAGGTGTTGACTACGATGAGAGTTTCTCACTCGTATTGATGCTTAAAGTCTGTCCGAATCATGTTAGCAATTGCCACATTTTATGAAATCTGACAAATGGATATCAAAACTGCATTCCTTAATGGATTTAGTAAAGAAGAGTTGTATATGATACAACCAGAAGGTTTTGTCAATCCTAAAGGTGCTAACAAAATGTGCAAGCTCCAGCGATCCATCTATGGACTGGTGCAAGAATCTCAGAGTTGGAATATACACTTTGATGAGTTGATCAAAGCATATAGTTTTATACAGACTTGCGGTGAAGCCTGTATTTACAAGAAAGTGAGTGGGAACACTACAGCCATTCTGATAAGTATATGTGAATGACATATTGTTGATCGGAAATGATGTAGAATTTTCTGGAAAGCATAAAGGAGTGTTTGAAAGGAGTTTTTCAAAGAAAAACCTCGGTGAAGCTGCTTATTGGGCATCAAGATCTATATAGATAGATCAAGACGCTTGATAAGATTTTTCAATGAGTACATACCTTGACAAGATTTTGAAGTAGTTCAAAATGGAACAGTCAAAAAGGAGTTCTTGCCTGTATTGCAAGGTGTAAAGTTGAGTAAGACTCAAAACACGACCACGATAGAAAATAGAAAGATAATGAAAGTCATTCCCTATGCCTCAGCCATATGTTCTATAAAGTATGCTATGATGTGTACCAAACCAATTGTGTACCTTGCCATGAGTTTGGCAAGAGGGTACAATAGTGATCCAAGAGTGGATCACTGGATAGCGGTCAAAATTGTCCTTAGTGGAATAAGGACATGTTTCTCGGTTATGGAGGTGACAAAAAGTTCATCGTAAAGGGTTACATCGATGCAAGCTTTGACACTGATCGGATGACTCTAAGCCTCAATCTGGATAAATATTGAAAGTGGGAGCGATTAGGTAGAGTAGCTCCGTTCAGAGCATTGTAGACATAGAAAATTTTCAAAATACATACGGCTCTGAATGTGGCAGACCCATTGACTACACTTCTCTCACAAGCAAAACATGATCACTCTTTGGGTGTTAATCACATAGCGATGTGAACTAGATTGTTGACTCTAGTAAACCCTTTGGGTATTAGTCACATGGAGATGTGAACTAATCACATAAAGATGTGAACTACTGGTGTTAAACCACATGACAATGTGAACTAGATTATTGACTCTAATGCAAGTGGCAGACTAAAGGGAATATGCCCTAGAGGCAATAATAAAGTTGTTATTTATCTTTCCTTATATCATGATAAATGTTTATTATTCATGCTAGAATTGTATTAACTGAAAACTTAGTACATGTGTGAATACATAGACAAACAGGGTGTCCCTAGTATGCCTCTAGTAGACTACCTCGTTAATCAAAGATGGTTAAGTTTCCTGACCATAGACATGTGTTGTCATTTGATGAATGGGATCACATCATTAGAGAATGATGTGATGGGCAAGACCCATCCGTTAGCTTAGCACTATGATCATTTAGTTTATTGTTATTGCTTTCTTCATGACTTATACATGTTCCTATGACTATGAGATTATGCAACTCCCGAATACCGGAGGAACCCTTAGTGTGCTATCAAACGTCACAACGTAACTGGGTGATTTATAAAGATGCTCTATAGGTGTCTCCGATGGTGTTTGTTGAGTTGGCATATATCGAGATTAGGATTTTTCACTCCGTGTATTGGAGAGATATCTCTAGGCCATCTCGGTAATGCACATCACTATGAGCCTTGCAAGCAATGTGACTAATGAGTTGGTCACGGGATGATGCATTACTGAACGAGTAAAGAGTCTTGCCGGTAATGAGATTGAACTAGGTATGATGATACCGACGATCGAATCTCGGGGAACATACCGATGACAAAGGGAACAACGTATGTTGTTTTGCGGTTTGACTGATAAAGATCTTCGTAGATTATGTAGGAGCCAATATGAGCATCCAGGTTCCGCTCTTGGTTATTGACCGAAGATGTGTCTCGGTCATGTCTACATAGTTCTCGAACCCGTAGGGTCCGCACACTACAAAAAGAGTACACTTCCGTGATCATACGTGTTTGTCATAATAGGTCACTTTTTTGTCATGCATGTACATCTATGACAATTTTATGACAGAATCAAGATAGTCATACCTGTGCTGTCATAGAAGTGTTCCATGACATTACCAAAATTATCATCACGTAAGTGTCCACTTCCATGACGATAAATCACGCGTCACATAAGTGCTTTCATCAAGGGTGACTGACATGTGGCATCCACCGTAACGGAACACCGTTAAGCTATCGGGTCCGGTTTTGGATCTGATAACCCGCTAACAACACCGACCAATGGGGATTTTCCATGTGTAAAATCATCATTGGCTAGAGGAAACACGTGTCGGCTCACCGTTGGGACAGATGTCATCCACTCATTGGACCGAAGGCGCCTATGATACGTCGACACGTGGCACAGCCGAACAGAGGCCCATTCCTGTGAGAAGGCCGGCCCGTTTGACTTGGTCAAAAGGTGGCGGGCCGGCCCATGGAAAGCCTGTTAACGGCCTGTTCGCATATAGCCGATTTACAGCCCGCTAACCCAGGGCCCGTACGACCTATCCGAATTAGGCCCAGTAGCGTCATCTGGGCCGTCCAATATGATTCCAGCCCATTTTAAGTTCCGGCCCATGTATGGCCCATGACGTCTTTCGGCCCATATGAGGCCCTTTCTAACTCTTGGCCCATTAACAGCCCGTGGTGAAACTTGCCCATGATGAACAATGTATCACTTTATACCCATTAATGGCCCATTAATCCATTGGGCCGTTTGCAACCCATGTTATCTTTCAGCCTTCTCAGGGCCCATTTCTTCTTGGGCTCATTTCCAGCATTCGGTTACTTATGGCCCGTTACTGTCATTTTCTTCTTATGGGCCAAGTTCAGCCCATGGTTACAGTCGGCCCGTTTGTGACCCAATAATACGTTGGGTCGTTTTCATAGCGTCATCAAATACGGCCTATTAACGAGGATCCGTTATGGTCGGCCCATGAACGGACGACTCCAACTCTAGCCCGTTTACGACCATAATGCGGTCTGTTTTTGGCCCATGTTTGGCCAATCGATCATACGGCCCGTCTAAGGCCCATTGATGATACGACCCGTAGAAGGCCCATTGTTTCTACGGCCCGTAGAAGGCCCATTGTTTCTACGGCCCATAGGAAGCCTAGTGTCACTATAGTAAATATGTAGCCCATGGCCTGTTAAAGGCGGGAAACTACTATAGGTTTAGACCTGCTAATGGCCCAAGATGATTATAGGCCCACATTTTGGCCCATATGAGTAACGGGCCGGCCTGAAGACCGACAACACTAAGATCCACTGAACCTTCCGGCCTAAATTACAGCATACCGACTAAACAATAAACCTAGACTATACAATAAAGAAATTATGGCATATTGCATCCACTGGAATCAAAGTTCGCTACCGGTGATAATAAAGCGCAACATGACCGCGGATTACATATACGGGGCATCAAAGGTTGCCACCAGTGCATATAACCGCGCCGACAAAAGAATATACAAAACTGAGAGCACTTCAGAAGGCACTAGACCTGGCAAGCTCGGGCCCCGCAAGCAGCCGAACAAGCTGATGAGACCTCACTTGTGTCAACGATACATGCTTCATCCCTAGCTGTATGGCACCATAGTGCGCAAGGCAGTCCCCTGACATCTTCATTACATCTTTGACTTCAAGTCGGAGCTGAGCTGAAGCAAGCCTTTCCGCTTTATGTTGAGACTAAAGAAGTCGAGCTGATTGAGGCAGTGACTGCACAGAGGTTGTCTCACACTTACTGGTGAGTAGCTTCAACTCACTGTCTTCATCAAGAGAGGACCTTGGGGTCATCTCGCTGTCCTCAAGATGGTTTGGCTCACTATCTTTCCTAAAGTTCTGCCTGGCATAAGAGATACGACCCTGAAAGAGAAACAAGGAGACATGTAACAGGTTTCACAATTATATAAGCAAATAAATGGATCTGTTCTGCATAAGGAACATGTTTTTACAACTACAATTTAAAACTGGTAGTTGTTGCAAACATCCAATCAGATGTAAACAGCAGTGGAGGAAATGATGCCTATCCAAATCTATACTAGAACAAAGTTTGAAGGCTTGAGAAGGATGAACTTACATTACATGTTAACACGGGCTGGACAAAGCCCTTCTCCATGTTGATGGAAAGATAATTCAATAAATTCCCCAAATAAAATTCTTTCTAAGCGTTGGCATTATTCTACATTTTGCAAAGAGTAAATATAGATCTAATAATATTGGAAGAAATAGAGGATAATGAAGATCAGGTGCAGACTGATGATACATAATCAAATAGCAATTAATTAAGTACATCGTTACAAGGCAAAAGGTACTGACAAGAGGAATGCAGACATCAACGTGTGTAGTGGCATTGGCTTTATTCAACATTTTGGTAAGAGTAAATGCAGATATGATAATTTGGAGAAAGTGGAGGGCAGGGCAGATAAGATGTAGAGTAATGCTAGACAATCAACTATCTCGCGATGCATGTACAGTAATACCTCCACCGTCCGTTATTAGTTGTCGCTCAAATGGATGTATCTAGCACTATTAAGTTCTAAATACATCCAATTGGTCGACAATTAATTCAATACAGAGGGAGTACATGACAACAGGTACTTACATGAGCAATCCAAAACTTCATAACCATTGTGTTAATTCTACATTTATCTAAGAGTAAATATAGATCTTATAATTTCAAGCAAAGGGAGGATAAAGAAGCGAACATTTACAGTGATGCTACATAATCAAACAACAATGAGTGTAAGTATGTTGACAAAGGGCAAGAGGTACTGACAAGAGCAATGCAGACCCTAGTATTGTCGTGAGATCCTATGATCCTTTGAGCAAGGAGATTCATCTGAAATTAGTTTTCATACAAGAGAGAAGGTAAGTCACATGCAGAAATTTAGGAGTTCAAATTTTGAATTGATATCATAGAAAGTACATGACGCTAGGCTGTCAGCAGTTCTAATAAGGGTTTAGCCACTGGAGTAGGGGTAAAGTCTGTTACAGTTGGGCCTGCATTTTCTGTGGCTGCTGATCTATCTGATTTAACAGGTATCACTACCTTTTCCAAATACCTAGTTTGTACTCGTTGAGGACCTGCAATCACCCTCTTCCTTTTGGACATTTATTACGAAAGAACAACATTTGACTGAAAAACATAGTATGACAACACATGGAATAGGTACAAAAAATGGATAGGTATGGCATATACTCATATATGATGCTTAAACTAAGCAGATGGTGTAACAAAGTAGAAGTAATGCAAGAGGCAGATGCAAAATATGTGCGACCAATACAACCTTGCCAAGTTAGAGCATGCACCTTGATGGGTGAATAAGATAGGCCATCCTCCACCATGCCAAGTTTATTAGCCAGTCGATTGTTCCACAATATTCCTCTCGTGCACCCATTCTCATATTCATTTTGATAATGTTCAATACCTGACATGCATGAAAACATAAAAACAAGTGAGATTATCTTTGTAATGCAGAAGTGATTCTAATCCAATACTTCCTCCCTGTAAACCCCTTTGTGCTATCTTTGCAATTCTTCTAAGAGGTGCCATGCATGCTGTAATTTGGTGTGTGCATTAATATAATGTGGCCTACTACTCAAAATATAAGAGCTCCAGAAGTGATGATACTTCGCAGATGACAGCTTCAACATATAGTAAAGAAGAACAAGTCAACCTGACCTGACAGATTCAAAATATACTAAGGGAGAATAACTCGACCTGACCAGTCGACCGCAAGAGAAGAGGATCATATTAAAGAAGAGCAGAAGAGCAAGAAGATTGAAGATATTACAAGTATTTCTATACAATTTCGGTTGGCCACCCATGATGAACCAGAGCGCATAGAGAAATACCATTCCTTCCGGTCTCTCCATATGTGGCTCACATGCATTTTGAAACTAAAGTAGGAACATTTAGGTTACCAATTAAACATCTCTCAGTTTTACTAATATCAGCATAATATCATATTTGAATTTGTACAACTAAGCTTGTTTAGCTCGATGGGTGGAGCAGTGCTATTACGACACGAACCATGTAGGCTGATCATGGTCATCATAAAATGGGGAAACCGTAAGCATGATGAGTATAGTGTTGACCGTGGCAGTAGGATGGCAGATCTGAAGCTGTAAACCGCGCAAAGGGTAGTTAGCCACTGATATTTGCTTTGAAATAACAACTAAGATTTGGTATGGACAAGAAAGTACAGTCAACAAGTGACGAAGAAATGCAATTCTGCTGTCTCTCTATATGTCGCGACATGCATTTGGAAACTCAAGTGGGACCTTTAGCTAACTAATTAAATGTGTCTATTAACTAATATCAGTATCATATCACAATCATATTTGAACAACTAAGCTTTGGAATTTTGAGTGTTGTGTTGTTTAGCTTGAAGGGTGGAGTAATGCTAGTATGACAGAAAGCACCTACACAGATCATAGTAGAGTAGATAAAAGGGGAAAACCCTAAGCATCAAGAGTAAAATCAGGAAAGTGGAACTAGCTGGACCAGTGTGTGGCGCACATGCTTTTCAAAATGAATCTAGGAACATTAGGTGACCAATTAAATGTTCTCTGTTTTAGTAATATGAGCATCATATCAGATTCGTATTTCAACACGTAAGCTTTGGAATTATGAGTGGCATGTTGTTTTGCTTGATGGGTTGAGGTCTTGAGGAGCAGTGCTAGCACGACACGAAGCAGTGAAGCACCTACGATGATGGTAGTGAATATAAAGGGGGAAACATAAGCTTTACGAGTATAGTGACCGTGACATGGCGGATCTAAAGGTGCAAACCGGACAAAGCTACTTCGCAACCAATGTTTGCATTCAACTAGCCACTACAATTTGGTACGGACAAGAAAAGTACAGTAAACAATTTAAGATCTATTTTCTGGGTGAGATCAATAACTTAAGCACATATGGAAGAGTACCACCTCTCTTGCGACACCGTGTAGGCCCCTGCTGATACGTTGAGGGTGCTGCGGGTGCGATGGCTATCAGCAACGGGGAAGAAGACTTTAGATGGCAGACGACCGGGTCGAGGGATAAATCCTGTTGCCGTGGACGAGGCGGTCGTAGGAGCGGCAACGACAAAGTGGATGATGGCGCCGATGAAGCGAGATGACGCGATGAAAGGATCCTTGTTCGGTGCCATGGATGAGAGACGTCCATCTCTTGCAGTGGACGACGGGGTAGGGGTAGCAGCTCCGGCAAGGTGGAGGATGGGGTGGCGGACGGAGGAGGCTGGACGCAGTGGGGAGGTTGTCGTGGCGCCGACGGTGTATGAATGGGGAAATGGAGGGGGGGTCTCAAACTTTCAGACGCGCTTGTTGGTTGGTGTGGGGAAGTTATGAACTTATCCCCCGTTTAAAATTTCGGACATCATGTTGGTTGGGGATAGGACGGAATCTCGCATCTCCCAAATATTTGCCGATAACGATTTCAGGCGAGGAGAGGGTGTTTTGCCACCCACAATTGGCGCCCATGGTGTATGAACGGGGTGACAGGTAGGGTGGTTGTGTCACTCCTGAGGGAAGTTACACATCTGCCCCTATTTAAAATATTAGCCTACATCGATTTCAGACGAGGAGAGTTTGTTTTGCCGCTCACCATGGATAAATGGGGAAATGGAGGGAGAGACACGTGTCTTTTGGACGAGCTTGAATCAAATGTGTTTTGCCGCCCACGTTTGGCGCCCACCATGTCTGAATGGGCTTAGAGGCCGTCGTGTCACGTCTGATTGAAGTTACTAGTCTACCCCTATCGATAGCAGTGGAAATCCGGTCGATAAGGATGTCAAGTGTCAGGGGTAGACAGTAATTTCCATCTTGGAAACACTTGCTTCGGGCAGCCCACAAATGATAGTGGGTGTTTATCCGCTTCGTTCAAAACTTGGGAGAATCAGCATTCACATTTGCCCTGGGCCCTGGCAACTAAATCCAAATCCAATTTTTATTCGATTACGAATATCCACAGATAATTCTACGTTTTGTTATTTATTTCTTCAAAACCACAACAAATATTTATTCCACCTTTATATATGATTATGATTTAGAAATGCTGTGATCTTCGAATTCAGTAGGTTGGATACACTTTGAGTCAAACAGTTATTTCATCCAATACAATATGCTCACACAAAAAACAGTTCACCTTATGTCAATCATACAAGTACTAAGGATTACCTTGCCTAAAAAATTCGGATCATTACAACATATAGACAATATAGGGGGTCTTACAACATAATCCATTCAGAGACATGACACAACATGCAAGTACAATAATCTAATGACAATTTCAACTGCTATCTAAAGAAGAACTGGGATTACCCTGGGCTTCAGATAGCAGAAGCAGCAGGACCTCCTCCGTCTTCAAATGCAACATTCTTACTTCCTCCAACTCTTGGGTTGCTTGCATAATGCGTGCAACTAATTGCATAATTTCCAGCTTCAAGATCAAGATTACCTCATTCATGGCAGCCACACCATCTCTTTCTGCCTCTAGTAGAGCCTCAAGAACTATAATATCTGTGCTCAGACTGCTCTCCGGTGGTGTTTCCACTGAACTGCTACTATCTGGTAACATGGATGGCGCACTGCTTCCACAAATAGATTCTGGGGTTGTACATTGTGTCCTAGTGTGAATGACATCCTGAAAGGTTTTCCGCTCGACATAAGTAAGAGATAGTTATCACATGATCCAGGCAGTAAGCTTACATGGTAAACGACATACGAATTATTGCCAAGCATGGCAAGCTATATTTAAATGGTTCGAACCAGCATCAGTCGAAAAGAAATTAAAATTGTAAGATGAAACTAGGGATGTAAGTGGCAAATAAACGACATCCACCAGTCCTCAAAAAACAAAAACTCTTTTGAACTATCATACCACTAGTGGACTTTAATCGGGATTAAACGGGACCCAATTGACATCCCTAGTTGAAAGGGAGTGTACCACCGCTATATTTAAGTTGCCAGGGCATCTAAGAAGTTGAAATAATTTGAGAAAGCACTTAACAGTGTGGCCTCATATAAACTACTAATACAGTCTTGTGATGAAGTTCAGAGGAAAAGTTAAGGACTCAAATGAACTAGGCATGCATTTCTTTATGATAGTACAAAAGGCACTGCTGACATATTGGCCAACTCAGGTATAGCGTAACAAGTAACAGACGAGCATTCGAATCAAGCAATATAACAAAGCAGACAATTGAACTATTTGTTAATCTATAGGATTACAGGTTGAGGGCACAAGCCAAGAAAGCAGCCCACACGCATTACATTTCACATGTACTAAAAGACACTGGCTTACCATATGTTGCTGTGAAGCCTCGCTGCTGTTGCAATGTTCTTTGAAGATATCGTCAGCATCCCGTGGTTGCAAATCTACTTGTTGTAGTTTATTCTACACCCTCTATTTAGGTAAAATTAATTTTAATCGCATGCACTGGTTCAAATTGATCATCAATGGTTCATCTAATCTAATGAAAGAAGGGTGTGTGCATACACGACAATATATTTGCTTCCCTCTATTTTTATGCTTGTTCGAGGTGCCAGCCCCAAAGGAACACATATTTTGCTTGATGGGGTTGGCAGCTCCATAATTAATAGAAGCATCAAATTAGTCATGCAACTTGGGAAGATTAAGATTACACAAAAAAGTAATGAACAGAGGCTCATAGCAGTGATGTAATAGCTAGCATCAGAAAATGTAGGGTAAAACAAACAAAAACCAGCGGAACCACATGCTAGTTTGCTGATGTGTAATTAAGCATAGAGAACATGAAGCAGTCTGATGGAACCAACAGGTGGCATTATAACAACACCATTGTCATAAATATAGCATGCAAGAAATAAAATAGTAGGCAGTGATATCTAGGAAGTATAGTAATACTTAGGACAAAACTAAAGCAAATTAACTATATGTGCACTAGTATGTAATTTAGCACATGTAACATGTTCACTGCCAGAAGTATGGCCCTACAGGTGCAAACAGAACAACGCGTCTCATGAAAAACTGAATGATGCCCAGAAGAAATTCAAAGGTGCGGTGCTTATGCTAAGAAAGTGAATGTAGGCGCCGACCGTTGGATAATAGTACCTGATTCTCGGTGGTGTATGGGTATCGTTGGCATACTTCATAACTAAGGATCGTCGATGGTGCTTGTGTTGCGGTTGAGTTTGGGTCGGCTGTCGCCGTCGCTGAAGCGGCTCCGATGCTACGGTTGCGGCGCCTGTCGACATACAAGAAAGCTCATCTGTTGTAAGTGAACTGTTGCACGATAAAGAGAAAAACCGAAGGAGTACAGATCGAAATAACCTGATGAGGCTGCGGCATCGGTAAAGTAGGGCCGGTGGAGTTGAATATGGCGTCCGTGGAGCGGGTCCGGTGCAGTGAACGAAGGCTTCGGCGGGCGCGTCGTGCTTTCGGTGAGGCGGATCTATTGCGGCGGACGAGGGCTTGTATGAAGGGCCAGCAAAGGGACGGACGAGGGAGTTAGTGAAGGGCCTACACTATGGTGGACAAGGGCGCCGGTTAAGCAGATCCGGCGTGGTGGACCATGATGGCGGTCAAGGAGATCTGGAGCGGTGTACAAGCCAGTCGCTGAAGCGGCTCCGGTGAAGTGGTGTGTTGGCAGTTGGGGGTTCCAAGGTGCGGAAGGTAGATCCGTCGAAGTGTGAGCTCCACCACTGCGGCGGAGGACTAGATTTGGCGTCTTGCCGTGGTTGGGGGGGTCGGGGAAAAGAGGGAAAAACAATGGAGTTACGAAAGCAGCCCTTTTCCTTTCATGTGGCAGGGGTAAAACAGGAATATAGCAGGGCTAAACTTTCGGGCGCCAGATATTTCGATGTGAGCGAGAAGTTTGAAAGCTTTTGGAGCCTGAAATTATATTCTGCTCTTGTACAACCGACTATGATATCATGGCCGAGAATTTGTGTCAGTGGGAAATGAGACGTATGGGATCACAAGAATCCCTACTATGGTTGCGGGGCGCTGGGTGGTGAGGAGAGCAGGATCAGCAGTCAGTACAAGCACGCGGGTCGTTTACCCAGGTTCGGGCCACAGAGATGCGAAACACCCTAGTCCTGCTTTGGTGAATATTTGTGTTCTTGAGGTTCTTTAACTAGCTACCATGGGTGTTACTTGCCCAAAAGTCCGAATCCTCCTCCTGGATGCCCCGAGCCTCCTTTTATAGGCAAGGGGGGTCGCCACAGTGGCACACAAGAGGTGGCATCGGGGTACTGTGGTTAAGCCTATCGCTAGCTATTACGGGATAAGACGCATTTAATGCGCCTCTGACGTGTCCCCTCCAATTTACCGCCGCTTCGCCTTGCTTCGTCACGCGCCTGGGCCAGTGAGGTGGTGGTGCCATGTAGGCTGGCAAGCTGCTGAGGTGGCGCGGTGGCGGGGCCTTCACGAAGATTTTCATGCCACCATGTAGGAATGCGCTGAGTTGGCTGAGGAGCCTTTTGTCGACACGCAGGTGCCTGCCCAGCTGGTGGGCTGGTAGCTGCATGGGAGCGGTGGCAGAGGCTTGGCGGGTGCGGGCCTGGCTGTGGCCTCGCGGACGTCTTTGGCAAGGGCCTTGCCGGGGGCCCCGACAAGGGTCTTGCCGCCGTGTCGCGATCGTCCCCGGCAAAGGTCTTGCTGAGGGTCTTGTGGGTTTCCTCGGCAAGGATCTTGCCGAGGTTCGTCGTCTTCTACTCTTCTGATTTGGAGCGTTCCTTGTCTTCACAAAGATCTGCATGCCACCATGGATGCGCCTCCCGAGCCTATGTTCCAGCGTGGTTGGTGACGCTGGAGAAACTGGGGCCCAAGGGAGGCGCGTCCTGCTGGCGTCAGGTAGGCTGCCCCGACAAGGGCCTTGCCGGGGCCGTGGGGGCTGCCCCGGCAAGGACCTTGCCGGGGGAAACCACCTCGCCTTCTTGTTCTTTATGCTTCTTTCTTGGCGTTGCTTTGATTACTATGTTGTGGCTCCGATTTCCTGTCTCTGCCCTGCTCAAGTGTGGTCGTGGGCACGGCTCTGACTGCCCGTGCACAAATAAGGGGTAAAAGAGCGCCCCTATTTTGGTACACCGACAGGAGCCCCCGGGCCTGGGCCACACATAAGCGCGATACGTTGTTGGGCCAGGCCCAGAACGGTGTGCGGGCAGGCGGGGCGTTTTTTTTACCGTGATAGCCTTCTATCCGCTGCGCTTCCCCATGACCCGTGTTGAATGTGTGACGTGGGGGTCGTGGACACGGGTGATCGAAGCATGCTTGCGTCATCTTGCGGTGGGCAGTAAAGAGGCGGCTTGCGTGTCTTTTGAGACCGCAGGGCCGCCGTTCATTTACTGTCCTTACCTGGGAACCGTCGCTCCACGCGTCCCATTACCCCGTCTTTCGCGCCACGTACGCCACATGCATGACGTAGAGTGAATGACAGGCGTGCGGGATACGGGAAGATGTGCGCGTGTGGGTCCCATGCGGCTTCAATTGGGCGGGGAGGGCGGTCGACGGCCTCGCCCGCTGTCACCTTTAATGAGCCGGATTGGCCGAGAGGGGCGGCCGAGCCCCACCCCCGTCTCTTTATAAGGAGGGGAGTGGGAGGAACGGCGCCTCTCAGTCCTTCACCATCTGCCTCTCCCCATCCCTGCTCCTTCCTCTTTTCTACCATGGCGAGAGGGCGCGGTGATGCTTCATCGGTGGCGGCGAGGGTCTCCGCTCGACAACGTGTCGCCCCTCCCCAAGAGCTCGTGGTGGCAGAGCCAGCCGTTAGAGGCAGCAATAGGCGGCGAGGTCGAGGCCGTCGTGGCGGTCGGGGAAGAGGAGGATGGGGCGGTGCATCAGCCTCGCCTCCACCAACGGCCCCTCCCCAGGTGGAGGGCCATGCGAGGACAACCCCTGCGAGTTCTTCATCAGGCTGCGCCAGCCACCACGCCGTCGTCTTCGTCTCCCGACCCCGTTTGCCTTGGAGATGGAGCTAGACCCGCCGAAGACGCTGAGGCTGCACATGAGGGGTTGTGGGAACAGCGGCACATGGGCCGACGTCGAGTTCCCAGCCCCTCACGTCATGTACCTTCACCGGGGGTGGAAGACCTTCGCTCGCATCCACAGCCTGACGGAGGGGCTCACTTGATACGTCTCCAACGTATCTACTTTTCCAAACACTTTTGCCCTTGTTTTGGACTCTAACTTGCATGATTTGAATGAAACTAACTCGGACTGATGCTGTTTTCAGCAGAACTGCCATGATGTTGTTTTATGTGTAGAAAAGAAAAGTTCTCGGAATGTCCTGGAAATCCACGGAGGCACTTTTTGGAATTAATAAGAATTTTTGGCAAAAGAATTGATGCCAGGGGGCTCACAGCCTGTCCACGAGACAGGGGGCGCCCCCCTAGGGCGCGGCCTCCTATCTCGTGGGCCCACTGGACCTCCTCCGGCCTCAATTCCAACTCCATATATTCCGTCTCGTGGAGAAAAAAATCAGAGAGAAAGTTTCATCGCGTTTTACGACACGGAGCCGCCGCCAAGCCCTAATCTCTCTCGGGAGGGCTGATCTGGAGTCCGTTCGGGGCTCCGGAGAGGGGGATTCGTCGCCGTCGTCATCATCAACCATCCTCCATCACCAATTTCATGATGCTCACCTCCGTGTGTGAGTAATTCCATCGTAGGCTTGCTGGACGGTGATGGTTTGGATGAGATTTACCATGTAATTAAGTTAGTTTTGTTAGGGTTTGGTCCCTAGTATCCACTATGTTCTGAGATTGATGTTGCTATGACTTTGCTATGCTTAATGCTTGTCACTAGGGCCCGAGTGCCATGATTTCAGATCTGAACCTATTATGTTTTCATGAATATATGTGTGTTCTTGATCCTATCTTGCAAGTCTATAGTCACCTATAATGTGTTGTGATCCGACAACCCCGTAGTGACAATAATCAGGATACTTCTCGGTGATGACCGTAGTTTGAGGAGTTCATGTATTCACTATGTGCTAATGCTTTGATCCGGTTCTTTATTAATAGGAGGGCTTAATATCCCTTAGTTTCCGCTAGGACCCCGCTGAACACGGGAGGGTAGGACAAAAGATGTCATGCAAGTTCTTTTCCATAAGCACGTATGACTATTTGCGGAATACATGCCTACATTACATCGATGAATTGGAGCTAGTTCTATATCACCCTATGTTATAACTATTGCATGAGGAATCACATCCGGCATAATTATCCATCACTGATCCATTGCCTACGAGCTTTTCACATATTGTTCTTCGCTTATTTACTTTTCCGTTGCTACTGTCACAACTACTACAAAAACCTAAAAACATTTATCTTCACTTTTGCTACCGTTACCATTACTATCATACCACGTTTGCTACTAAATACTTTGCTGCAGATACTAAGTTATCCAGGTGTGGTTGAATTGACAAGTCAACTGCTAATACTCAAGAATATTCTTTGGCTCCCCTTGTGTTGAATCAATAAATTTGGGTTGAATACTCTACCCTCGAAAGCTGTTGCGATCCCCTATACTTGTGGGTTATCAAGACTAATTTGTGGCACCATTGTCGTGGAGCATAACTTTATTCTCTGAGTCACTTGGGATTTATATCTGTTGATCACTATGAAGAACTTGAAAGACGCTAAAACCAAGATTTTTCCCTCAACTACGAGGGGAGGTAAGGAACTGCCATCTAGCTCTGCATTAGATTCTCCTTCTGTTATTAGTAAGCTTGCGACACCTAAACCTACTACTTCTATGAATTCTGATATGTCGCATGTTATTGATGATGCCACTTCTGCTATGCATGATGAAACTACTTCTGTGCGTGATACTACCGTGCCATTAGGTGAACTTCTAGATGAACAACTTGCTAGAGTTAGGGGAATGAAAATATTGAAGAACCTATTATTGATGATAGTGATGATGAAGGTTCCCCCAATGATTATGTATTACCTGTTGTTCCTAAGGGTTATGTTATGAATGAAGCAGCTGCTATGGAAATTCTTGCTTCCAATGATAGAAATGATCTTAAGAAATTATTAGCTAAATGGAAGCAGTAGTCTCTTAATGCTAGAATGAAACCCGATCCTGCTTTTGCTACTTCACCTATCTGTGTTACTGATAAGGATTATGAATTCTCTGGTTATCCTGATATTATTACTTTAGTTGAATCTGATCCTTTTTATGGCCTTGAATCTAAAACTGTTGTGGCACATCTTACCAAGTTGAATGATATAGCCACCCTATTTACTAATGATGAGAAGTCTCGCTATTTATATATCCTTAAGATATTTCCGTTCTCATTAAAGGGTGATGCTAAGACTTGGTATAATTCTCTTGCTCCTGGTTGTGTGCGTAGTCCCCAGGATATGATTTATTACTTCTCTGCTAAATATTTCCCTGCTCATAAGAAACAAGCTGCCTTGCGGGAAATATATAATTTTGTGCAAATCAAAGAAGAGAGTCTCCCACAAGCATGGGGGAGGCTTCTCCGGTTACTTAATGCTTTGCCTGATCATCCTCTTAAGAAAAATGAAATACTTGATATCTTTTATAATGGACTAACCGATGCTTCCAAGGATCACTTGGATAGTTGTGCTGGTTGTGTTTTCAGGGAAAGAACAGTCGACGAAGCTGAAATACTATTGAATAATATGTTGACTAATGAAAATAATTGGACTCTTCCTGAGCCAATTCCTGAAGTAATTCCTGAACCTATTGAGCCAACTCCTGAGCCTATTCCTAAACCCACTCCGAAGAAGAGAGGTGTTTTATTTCTCAGTCCTGAAGATATGCAAGAGGCAAAGAAATCAATGAAAGAAAAAGGTATTAAAGCTGAAGATCTTAAGAATTTACCTCCTATTGAAGAAATACATGGTCTTAATTTACCGTCTGAAGAACCACATTGTATGCTAACCCGACATAGGTAGTAAATGTAAATTCTCTCTATAGATATGATAAAGTTGAAGTCCCCTCTACTAAATTTCATAGCCCATGCTTAGATGAATTTGATGACTTTATGGCTAGACAAGAAAGTTTTACTGCTTATGTTGGTAGAGAGTTAAAGAATAATGCTTTCGAGATAGGACACGCAGGTGATAATCTAGCTAGAGTTAAAGATGAACTTCACCGCGTTAGAAAATATGCTTCTATGGTTGCTACTTAAGCTGAGCAAGTACTTAAAGCTCAAAATGATTTTCTTGATGAATTAAATAATAAAAATGACTTTGCTGTTAGAGTGACTACTAGAACTGGTAGAATGACTAAGGAACCTTTGTATCCTGAAGGCCACCCTAAGAGAATCGAGCAAGATTCTCAGAGAAATAATTTAGAGGCACCTAGTTCTTCCAAAAAGAAGAAAAAGAAAAACAATATGACTTTGCATGCTTCTAGTGAACCTACTGCAGACACACCCGAGAATCCCAATGATATTTCTATTTCTGATGCTGAAACACAATCAGGTGATGAACATGAACCTAGTGATAATGTTAATAATAATGTTCATGTTGATGCTCAACCTAGCAAAAACAATGATGTAGAGATTGAACCTGCTGTTGATCTTGATAACCCACAATCAAAGAATCAACGTTATGATAAGAGGGATTTTGTTGCTAGGAAGCACGGTAAAGAAAGAGAAGCATGGGTTCAGAAACCCATGCCCTTTCCTCCTAAACCATCCAAGTCAAAGGATGATGAGGATTTTGAGCCTTTGCTGAAATGATTAGACCTATTTTCTTACGTATGCGCTTAACTGATATGCTTAAAGTAAATCCTTATGCTAAGTATATGAAGGATATCATCACAAATAAAAGAAAGATACCGGAAGCTGAAATTTCCACCATGCTTGCTAATTACACTTTTAAGGGTGGAATACCAAAGAAACTTGGAGATCCGAGTGTTCCAACTATACCATGCTCTATTAAAAGAAATTATGTTAGAACTGCTTTATGTGATCTTGGAGCCGGTGTTAGTGTTATGCCTCTCTCTTTATATTGTAGACTTGAATTGAATAAGTTGACACCTACTGAAATATCTTTGCAAATGGCTGATAAATCAACTGCTATACCTGTCGGTATTTGTGAGGATGTGCCTGTTGTGGTTGCAAATGTCACTATCTTAACGGACTTTGTTATTCTTGATATTCCCGAGGATGATAGTATGTCTATTATCCTTGGTAGACCTTTTCTTAGTACTGTAGGGGCTGTTATTGATTGCAACAAAGGCAATGTCACTTTTCAATTTAATGGTAATGAGCATACGGTACACTTTCCGAGGAAACAATCTCAAGTTCATAGCATCAATTCTATTGAAAAAGTTCCAACTATCATTTTTGGAGGTTTTGAATTTCCTCTCCCTACTGTCAAGAAAAGTATGATATTCTTATTGTTGGGGATTTTCATATCCCCATTGAGGTAGCTTAGTGTTATTCGAAATTTCTCCGGTTCCGTGTTATTCGGAATAAGTTTGTTAACAAGACTTGATCAACCTTGTTAGTGGATTCATTTTGATGATCACGAGATGGACGAAACTAGAAGGCACAACCTTCTTATCCTCTTTTTGCTTGCTGTTATTTAGAATAATGTTTTGCATCTTTAGTTTCAATAAATAAGCCAAGGATAGCCTTTACCTTGCTTATTTTGCTAGTTTACATGTTGCTGTTTGAAAACAGAAAGTTTACCGCTGTAGCAAAAATTCCCTAGAAAAGTCAGAGCATGATATAATGTTGAAAATTTTTGTATAATGAGCTCTTATAAATTCACCAGTGGGGATTTTATTTCATAATTTTTGGAGTTAGGGAAGTATGATGAATCTTGCATTCTTTACAGACTGTACTGTTTTGACAGATTGCTGTTATGTTTGCATTGTTTACATATGTTTGCTTGTTTAATGATCCTATTTGGGGATAGGAGTATTAAATGTGCAGAGGCATTTAGTATGCAATGTTGTATAATAATTTTAGTGATTTGTTACAGTATAAAATGATAAGGTTTTGCTTTGGTTTATACTAACCTATCTCACGAGTTCTTGTTGAGTTTGGTGTGGATGAAGCTTTTTGATAAAAAGAGAAACTATGATATGAGAGGAATTAAGGAGACACAAAAGTTCAAGCATGGGGATGCCCAAGGCACCCCAAGATAATATTTCAAAAAGTCTCAAGCATCTAAGCTTGGGGATGCCCCGAACCTGAACCTGAGCCGGAACCTGAACTGGACCTTTATCGTGCTTCATCTGTCCAGTGGGATTCGGAGATGACCAGCCAGTCGTATCCTGATTACACCTCCCAATACACAGGGGAGAGTAGCGGCGGTCCTTGGTATTAGACCAACTTAGGCCAAAAGCCTAAGCTTGGGGGAGTACGTATTTCTCACCGACTTTACATTCATGTTTACACTAGTCGTCGGTGCTCATACTCTTTCATTGTATTATCCATGCTAGTTTAAATTTCTTCATCTCGTTTTCTTCTTGTGTGTTTGATAAACCTTAAAAAAACCAAAAAAATTAGTTAGTTTAATTTCCATGCTTGTAGTAGAATTAAAATTAAAATCCCAAAAAGATTTCTAGTTCTTCTTCTTACTTGTTGGGAGCTTTCCCGTGTAAATAGTTTTATTTTCTTTTCTTTCCTTTGGGGGTCGAGAAGACCATATTGAAAATGCTTAGTGGCTCTTATATGCATGATTGTTTATTTAACTTAGAGCCCATATTACCCTGTCTTCTCTGTTGAGTTGAATGCTTGCGGATTCCAGCTTAGTCCAATGCACGTGCAATCTTATTATTATACACATCGTTCGGTCGTGCAAGTGAAAGGCAATAATGACGATATATGATGGACTTATTGGGATGAGAAAAGCTGGTATGAACTCAACCTCTCTTGTTTTTGTAAATATGATGATTCATCGTTCCTGAGTCAGCTATTATGAAGTAAACATAATTGCAATGACATTTAGAGATTATAGTTGCTTGTGCCATGCTTGATTAGCTATGAGTTATAATGGTTTACCTTGCGTGCCAACATGCTATTAGAATGATTATGATGCGATATAGTGGGATGGTGTCCTCCTTTGAATGAATTGAGTGACTCAACTTGGCACATGTTCACGCATGTAGTTGAATCAAATCAACATAGCCTTCACGATATTTATGTTCATGGTGGATTATATCCTACTCATGCTTGTACTCGGTGTAAATTAATTTTAATGCATGTTTACGACTGTTGTCGCTCTCTCAGTTGGTCGCTTCCCAATCTTTTGCTAGCCTTCACCTGTACTAAGCGGGAATACTGCTTGTGCATCCAAACTCTTTAAACCCCAAAGTTGTTCCATATGAGTCCACTATACCTACCTATATGCGCTATTTACCTGCCGTTCCAAGTAAATTTGTATGTGCCAAACTCTAAACCTTCAAATGAAATTCTGTTTTGTATGCTCGAGCAGCTCATGTTTCAACAAGGCCTGCCTATATCTCCATGCTAGGTGGGTTATTCTCACGAGGAGTGGACTCTGCTCCTCATTCACGAGAAAGGGCCGGTAACCTAGATGCCCAATCCCATGATCCAAAAAGATCAAAGCAAATCAAAATAATTAAACAAAACTACCCCAGGGCTGTTGTTAGTTGGAGGCACTCGTTGTTTCGAGCAAGCCATGGATTGATGCTTGTTGGTGGTTGGGGGAGTATAAACCTTTACCATTCTGTTTGGGAACTGCCTATAATGCATGTAGTATGGAAGATACAGCCATCTCATAGTTGTTGTGTTGACAACAAAAGTATGCCGCTCAAAATGTTATTCAATCTCTATTTTAAAATCGAGCTCTGGCACCTCTACAAATCCCTGCTTCCCTCTGCGAAGGGCCTATCTATTTACTTTTATGTTGAGTCATCACCCTTCTTATCAAAAGCACCCGCTGGAGAGCACACTGTCATTTGCATTCATTATTATTGGTTTATATTGGGTATGACTTGACTGGATCTCTTTTACCATGAAGTACAATGTTTAGTCAGTCCTTGATCTTTAAAGGTGCTATGCATTTATGTTTTGCGGTCTCAGAAAGGGCTAGCGAGATACCATTTTGTTATATCATGTCATAATTATTTGGAGAAAGTGTTGTCATCCGAGTTTTATTATTATGGCTCACCAGCTGATTATGCTATTGATATGAGTAGTTGTGAGACCTATGTGTTATTGTGAGTATGGTTAGTTCATAATATTTGCTGAAACTTGAATGCTGGCTTTTCATGTTTACAACAACAAGAGCAACAGAGTTTGTAAAAGTTTTTCTTTATCACTTTCAGTTTATCAACTGAATTGCTTGAGGACAAGCAAAGGTTTAAGCTTGGGGGAGTTGATACGTCTCCAACGTATCTACTTTTCCAAACACTTTTGCCCTTGTTTTGGACTCTAACTTGCATGATTTGAATGAAACTAACCCGGACTGATGCTGTTTTCAGCAGAACTGCCATGATGTTGTTTTATGTGTAGTAAAGATAAGTTCTCGGAATGTCCTGGAAATCCACGGAGGCACTTTTTGGAATTAATAAGAATTTTGGTGAAAGAATTGATGCGAGGGGGCCCACAACCTGTCCATGAGACAGGGGGCGCGCCCCCCTAGGGCGCGGCCTCCTATCTCGTGGGCCCCCTGGACCTCCTCCGGCCTCAACTCCAACTCCATATATTCCACAGAGAGAATGTTTCATCGCGTTTTACGACATGGAGCCGCCGCCAAGCCCTAATCTCTCTCGGGAGGGCTGATTCGGAGTCCGTTCGGGGCTCCGGAGAGGGGGATTCATCGCCGTCGTCATCATCAACCATCCTCCATCACCAATTTCATGATGCTCACCTCCGTGCGTGAGTAATTCCATCATAGGCTTGCTGGACGGTGATGGGTTGGATGAGATTTACCATGTAATTAAGTTAGTTTTGTTAGGGTTTGATCCCTAGTATCCACTAAGTTCTGAGATTGATGTTGTTATGACTTTGCTATGCTTAATACCTGTCACTAGGGCCCGAGTGCCATCATTTCATATCTGAACCTATTATGTTTTCATGAATATATGTGTGTTCTTGATCCTATCTTGCAAGTCTATAGTCACCTATTATGTGTTATGATCCGACAACCCCGAAGTGACAATAATCGGGATACTTCTCGGTGATGACCGTAGTTTGAGGAGTTCATGTATTCACTATGTGCTAATGCTTTGATCCGGTTTTCTATTAAAAGGAGGCCTTAATATCCCTTAGTTTCCGCTAGGACCCCGCTGAACACGGGAGGGTAGGACAAAAGATGTCATGCAAGTTCTTTTCCATAAGCATGTATGACTATTTGCGGAATACATGCCTACATTACATCGATGAATTGGAGCTAGTTCTATATCACCCTATGTTATAACTATTGCATGAGGAATCGCATCCGGCATAATTATCCATCATTGATCCATTGCCTATGAGCTTTTCACATATTGTTCTTCGCTTATTTACTTTTCCGTTGCTACTGTCACAACTACTACAAAAACCCAAAAACATTTATCTTTACTTTTGCTACCATTACGATTACTATCATACCACTTTTGCTGCTAAATACTTTGCTGCAGATACTAAGTTATCCAGGTGTGGTTGAATTGACAACTCAACTGCTAATACTCAAGAATATTCTTTGGCTCCCCTTGTGTCGAATCAATAAATTTGGGTTGAATACTCTACCCTCGAAATCTGTTGCGATCCCCTATACTTGTGGGTTATCATCACTCTCCATTTCAAACTAATGGAGGGTGGCCTCCTCTCCGTCAAGGTCTTCGGACACTTTGGGACTCGCGTAAGGTGCTGCGTTGAGAGTTTTTCTGATGATGAAGATTCCTCCTCGAGCAAGAGTGGCGAGGAGGACAGCGGCAGCGCCGACGAGGGCAGCGGGCGGCAGGATGACGGGTCCGACTAAGCGTCGGGCGCGCCGCTCTGGGGCGACACCGGCGACCCCATCATCCGTGTCGTCGGCTCCTTGAACTTCTTGGGGTTGTCTCCTTGGGCGGCTGGCGTAGGGAGGCCGGAGAAGGCGAATAAGGTGGGTAGCGGCCATCATGTCGGAGTATGATGGCACCGACGCCTTCGTAGAGTATTGATGGACCGCTGCCTCATCTTCCAGCTCTTCCTTCGGCATCACCACCGCCAACCGTCTCCTAGGCGACCGCCGGCATGTTCTTTTGGTGCCTTCTGCTGCTTGTACCTCGCCTAGGCGCTCCTTCTGCCCTTTTGCCTTCTTGTTTCATTTCGTGAGGAGAGGAACAAGAAAGGGATCATGGGCATCTTATCTTTTTTCAGTTTGTAAGCACACGGGCCTTATTTAGATCTAAAACATGTAATCTCCCTGTTCATGTTTACATTCCTTACGAAGTGTACCTACATGGAACATATTAATGGAAAAGGGTGCTTGCCGGGTCTTTTGTGTGTGTGTGTGTGTTAGCAAAGCCCATACCAAGGATCAAATCCTTGTTATTTTCAATATAAACACCGCTACCCTGCAGCAGGCCTTGCCGTTCCCCCACTCCGTGCGTCCATACTCGCGCCTTTGGCGGAGGTAGGGACGAAGTGGGGGCGGGCCCTACGCTTATTTCCTTGCCGCTGCGGCTACAACCGTATTCCGACCCAAGGAGCTCTTGGGTGATAGGAATGAGGGGAGCACGGCAACCTTGGAACAAAAACGAGGTTCCGTACGTCCCAAATTTCATACAGAAATGCATGACGGGGGATAGGAAAACTTATCTGAATCTCCAGCCCCCGGAAACCCTGACTTGTCGTGGGTGAACCTTCATGTTTTCAGCTCTCGGCAAGCTTGGCTTGCCGGGCCCGGAGCATCGGCTTGTTTTCTTCCTTCCACTTGGTTTAGCGGAAATACATCATGTACCCCGCGTACAAAGAGGATGGGTAGGAACAACATGACGCAAACTCGACATCTATGCTAGGGGTTAGTCGCTGCTAAGCACTATCGAACCTAAACCGAGGGAGGGACTCAATCTAGCATGCATGCTACAACTTAGGGCGCCAACGCTTCATTTATTTATGCTCAGGGTCTGCGCCTGGCTTTGTACATAGGGTTACATGCCTTGCCGGCAAGGCTTGTACAAAAGGTGGCCTGCCGGGGGGCCCGGCAGCCGCGCCTTATGGGTAGAACTTGCGAAGATGCTCGATGTTCCAGGAGTTGCTCACTGGAACGGCATCTTCGGTCTCCAGGCAGACTGCGCTAGGCCTGGTGACTCGTGTTACCCGATAAGGGCCTTCCCACTTCGGCGTCAACTTGTTGGAATTCTTGGCCGACTGAACATGCTGAAGAACAAGGTCGCCTTCCTCAAAGCTCCGGGCATGAACTTTGCGGCTATGGTAGCAACGCAAGGCTTGCTGGTAGCGTTCTGCTCTCACGGCCTCCCGGAGACGATCTTCCTCAAGGAACGTTGCGTCATCTTGCCGCAATCGCTCTTGCTCAAGCTCGTCATAAGCGAGCACTCGAGGTGACCCGTATATGAGTTCTGTGGGGAGAACTTCTTCTGCCCTGTAGACCAGGGCAAAGGGTGTCTGGCCGGTGGCCCGATTTGGCATCGTTCTGATTGACCAAAGAACCGCCGGCAACTCGTCAATCCAGCGCCTTCCACTCTTGCGCAGCCTGTCAAAAGTC
The DNA here is from genome assembly GCF_002162155.2 of Triticum dicoccoides. Lineage (NCBI taxonomy): Eukaryota > Viridiplantae > Streptophyta > Magnoliopsida > Poales > Poaceae > Triticum > Triticum dicoccoides. The sequence goes on along the minus strand of NC_041383.1, from coordinate 372,161,524 downwards.
TTCGTTCTTAAGCCTCGCAGAACTTCAGCATTTGCTCTCTCTGCTTAGCCGTTGCTTCATGGGTGTGCCACGGAAGCAAAACAGACCTTGCTGCCGAGATCCTCGATGTACTGCATGAAGGTGTGGCTTGTGAACTATGTGCTGTTGTCGGTGATGATCCTGTTGGGTACACCAAAATGGCAAACTAGCCCTTTGAAGAACTTGATGGCTGACTGCGCTGTCACCTTCCTCACTGCTTCCACCTCAGGCCACTTTGTGAACATTATTTTTGGGTTTTGTTTCTTGTTCTACTAATCATGACAGGATCCAGAGTCAATTCATGGGCTTTGTCGATCGCGGGAGACGTGCCACCACCTTTGCAAATACCACAACCGTCACGAGAGGTGCACAAACATCCAAATGCACATGATCAGGTTAATGTATCTATACCACCATTTAATGGCCGTTTTAAACCTGCTTTATATATTGAATGGGAGTTCGACATAAAAAATATATTTGCTTCCCATAATTTCGATGAACATAAAAAGGTTAAGGTTGCGGTTGGTTCTTTCACTGGTTATGCTTTGGTTTGGTGGAGTGAATATTGTCGGTTACACCCTGATTATATACCTACTACTTGGGATGATTTGAAACTTGCCATGCGACATACTTTCGTCCCTGCTTATTATACTCGTGACATGATTAAGAAGTTGCAACACTTAAAACAAGGTAGTGAAACTGTAACAAAATATTATGATGATTTACAAACTACCTTGTTGCATTCCTCTTTAGAAGAAAGTGAAGATGATTTTATGGATAGATTTTGGGGAGGACTAAACCGTGATATTCAAGAGATACTAATTCATGAAGAGTGTTATCCTATGGACCATTTGTTTCATCTTGCTTGCAAAGCTGAACAGGAAATAAAACGACGTGTTGGCCACGAGGAGAACAAGCGCACGGTGCACATTCCAAGAGTTGATATGATTGTTCCTTCAACTACTAGGCATACTATGACAACCACATCCGTTGTTGTCAGGACTACATCACCTCCACCATGTGACACATCGCCCCCGAGAGTGGCTACATCATCTGAGTTGATCACAAGAGGTAATGACAAAGGTACTGATCTTCCATCTCTACATGAGAATGATGAATGCCTTGTCAATTTGAATGCACCATCTGATGAGCTACCCACTACTTTGATCACACCACCTATTTTAGAGGACTACGTTGATAATTTGACTTTGCCATGTGATCAAACAACTGAAATACCAACAATTTTGAGTGCACCCATTGAATTAACTATTGATGCAAAAGAACCAATGTTTAATCATTTTGATATGACCTGTAATCTTGGTGATGATTCTGTGTTGAATGACTTATTGCATGTTTGCTTATTTAAGCATGTTGTAGCATGTAAATTTGATGCAAGTAAGGTTTATTCACCAATGTTGGGATGGTTTAATGATGAACATTGTCAATCTTTTGAAATGAATAAGAGCTTCACTTATATGTGCAAACTGAGTTGCAATATTTTCATGCCTTCTACTTCTTGTGCTAATTTTTTGACTTTAGATTTTATGAACTATGCAAGTTACTCATCTATTCATGTGTCATATATGAAAAATCAAGGAAAGTAAAAATGGATGACATATACATATACAACATGTACACCTTGTCTCTTTTGTTAGCCACATTTCAGATTAACCAACGCCGAGGACGGCTTTATTTTCAAGAAGGGGAGGATGATGAGGACATGACTACCTTGGATATGACCAAAAATATTGCATATATGCATATTTGTCAGGTGATTTCTAGTGCAAACTATTCAATAATCTATTTATGTTATCCAGAACAAAAATACTTCACACACTTTTGTGTTTTGTCTAATTGCAGGTGTATGGGACATTTGTACAATCCACATATGAAGATAAGGAAGAAAGAGATGTTTATTTGCTGTCCAAAAAGTTCTCTCACGTCACTTTTGGCCCAAGAGAAGATAGAGTCCAAGTCTCTGACGTTCTGGATTCAGATTCGGACTGCACAGACACACCTGACTCAAAACGGACACAAGTTTTTCATACGGACTCCGAATTGGGTGATTCTTTTTTTGTTGGAAACTAGATTTCGTGCACTTTCCAACCCAATTGGAATCACCTTCAAATTCGTCCGGAGCGTTGAGTTGTGGACGAAACAATCTGATGCTGCAGCAGAATCCGAGTCAAACTACAAGTCCAAAGGTGTTACATCACCTCCACTTGGGCCCATTGGCCTTGTACGACCTAGATTTAGTTTTAGGCTGCCTTGGGACGTCCTCCCACCTCCTTGGCCGCCATCCCTTGCTCCTATATAAGTAGATCCATCTAGTAGCTTTTCCTTGGGTTTTGTTTAGATTAAAAGTTCGCCATAGCTGCAACTTCGCGTACTTCGTTTGTGTTCAACGACCAGACAAAGGCGTCACAGAACCCCACCTTGATCAATAAAGCTTTCATCTTATATTTGCAATATCCAGATTGCAATCTCAGTTTCTTGCTTGTTTTTCGTTTCCTCGCAGGAAACAGACCCTCGTGGTCAGGTTGATCGTGCTCCGGCGTGGTCAATAACCTCTCGGAGTTGGTTTAGCGATTGCTAAGGCGCGACGTCCTCGCACGTTCGTAGTCGGATCGTCAAAGTCGACTTCCACCAAAGCGATATCCATCATCTCATCGAAAGACGGGACACCTTGGCCTCTATCATCAGGCCACTTTGTGAACTTGTCGATTGCAACGTACAAGTACTCAAAGTCCCCGATTGCGCTGGGAAAGGGTCCCAGTGTGTCGAGCCCCCAGACCGAAAAAGGCTAAGAGAGAGGGATCGTCTGCAAGGCTTGAGATGGTTGATGGAGTTTCTTCGAATGGAACTGGCACGCTTCACACTTGGTTACTAGTGCCGTCGCATCCTGGAGGGCAGTTGTAACGCCCCGAGACCGACGCTCCAGACGGCTTCCATGTTTTTCGTCGTTGTCATGTGTTTTGTTTGTTTGTTGCATTCATGATCGCATCATCCGCATTACATCGGCACTTCGTTGCCGTCATTTTTCAAAACTTGCATCCCCTCGTAGTTGTTGTGTCCCCCCTTGCTTTCGTTGACCATTTCGAAATCAACCTTGTTCTTCATTTTCCCTCTTGCCTAAACCGGAGTCTCTTTGCACAATGCATCGACCCCTCGCCCGTGTCCGAAAACTCACCCGAACCCGACCTGCTCAGTCATCACCGTTGGATTCGGATCATCCCCCAAACATCCCTAAAATACATTCGGCTCTTTGTTTGTACCTTCCTAACCCATTTATTTCGAACCACCAGATCCCGATCGGATGATCCAAATTCTTCCTCGTTTTACCTATCTGCTATATAAACAGATGAACCCTAGATCCTAGGGAGCTTGTCCCATCAGTCCCGTCCAGCCACCAGCCATCGACCTACTCGCCAGATCCACCTCGTTTTCCGCATTCACCCGAACGCCTCCACCTTGCTTTCAGCACCGCCCAACCAGATCGCAGCCTCCTTCTCCTCTTGCCGAGCCACCACACCCGCAGCCTCGCTGCCGCGAGCCTCCTGTCCCGACCGCGTAGGCCTCCTCGTTCCTCTCCTGAGCAGGAGCTCGCCAAGGCTCCCGCAGCCACCTCCATCCCGTGCAGGAGTTTGCTCTCGAGCTCTGTTGCGTTCATGCACGTCCTCCCGACCAGCAGGTCGCCAGTGTGCCCGAGTCCTCCTGCCTCGCTCGATCTGGACCAGGAGGGTCCCGAGCATCTCCACCGTCGTCGTCTCAGTTGAGCGCCGCCCTGGTTCCCTTTCTCTCTTTCCTCCGCTCCCCTCATCTCATCTCCCTCTCTCTGATTTGTGTTGCACCGCCGCCATTTTGCAGAGAAACTGCCGCCATGGAGCTCCAACTCCGGCCACCTCGTCTCCGCGGATCCGTCGGGTTGCGACCATCCCCTTCGTTGCCGGACTCCTCAGCTAGCCGCGGCCCCGTTTCCGCAGTCCGATGCCCGTTCCTCGCCAAGTTCCCTCCGACGAGCCCCCGCTCCTTTCCTTTCCTCTCTGTTTCCTTCTATTGTATCTCTCTCTTTTAAATGCTTGACTCTCTCTGTTCTTCCCCGCAGGGAACAAGCAGAGCACCCCAGGGATCGCCGCCACCGGGAATCGCCAGGTCCGGCGACCCTTCGGTCAGATCCGGTCGCCCTCACCTTCGCCGCTGCCTTGCTCCTGCATCGAGCCGCTCCAAGCCGCCGCTGCATCCCCTGTTTCGAGCGACCGAGCACAACGGGTCATGCCCGCGTTGACCAGTCGCCTTGCTCATCCAGCGCCTCGTCCCGCTCCTCGCTCGTCGACCGCGACCACGCCTGGGCCGCATCTCGCGCAAGGCCCAGCCGCGCCCCTTCAGCCATCCAGCCCAGCAGATCCGGGCCTAAAGCCCATGGGTGAGAAACTCGAGCCCCCCTGTGCATTGTTGGGCTACCCGGATTCGGCCCAGTGTAGTTTTTTTTCCCCGTCTGCGATTTTGCCTAATTATTCCAAAGACTGCAGTTTTACAGAAAAGCCCTTCATGTTCATGCATTTAATAACTAAATAACCGTAGCTCAGATTTAAATAAATTATATATGTAAATGGGGTAGAAAAAAGCATAGATTAACATGGTAGCATTACTTTGCATGTTTAACAACTCTAAGATATGTTTTAGGACAGAACAGTACCAAATCAAAAATATAAATATGGGGATTTTCCGGAATTGTTGTTTGTTGTTCTGGCCTCATTTAAATTTGCCTAGATAGGTAGTTTTTATTATGCTTCACCCCTTGCCATGCTTAATAACATTTAATAATGTTGGGTACATAAACGAGAGTGAACTAAATAACCTGAATGTGGTGTTTCGTCAATATGCAAGCTCCACTTAACTTGTAGTATTGTTTGTTGCACTTTGCCATGCCATGCCTCATTAAACCGGACATGCATCATATTTGGTTGTGCATCATGCCATGATTATGCTTGTGTGTTTACCATGTTTCTTGCTTCTTTCCGGTTTGCTTCTCTCGTTAGCTTCGGTTTCGTTCCGGAGTTGCGAGGATTCGTTCGACTACGTCTGTTTGTCTTCTTCATGAACTCGTTCTTCTTCCTTGCGGGATTTCAGGCAAGATGACCATTACCCTTGATATCACTTCTATCTTTGCTTGCTAGTTGCTTCGTTCTATCGCTATGCTGCGCTATCTATCACTTGTTTTGATAGAGGTGGAGGTGTCCCGTCTTTCGATGAGATGGTGGATTTCGCTTTGGTGGAAGTCGACTTTGACGATCCGACTACGAATGTGCGAGGACGTCGCGCCTTAGCAATCGCTAAACCAACTCCGAGAGGTTATTGACCACGCCGGAGCACGATCAACCTGACCACGAGGGTCTGTTTCCTGCGAGCAAACGAAGAACAAGCAAGAAACTAAGATTGCAATCTGGATATTGCGAATATAAGATGAAAGCTTTATTGATCAAGGTGGGGTTCTGTGACGCCTTTGTCTGGTCGTTGAACACAAACGAAGTACGCGAAGTTGCAGCTATGGCGAACTTTTAATCTAAACAAAACCCAAAGTCTAAACGATGCCCTAAGGGCTGTATATATGGAGGAAGAGGGGGGAATTTCGTGGCCCTTGGTGGAGGGATCCGAAATCAACCCTATCTCTTGTTTCCCCACACATACGGACTCTAAAAATAGCCTATACTTATGTATTTCGAAATTACATGGGCCTGGCCCAATAATAAGGTGACGCAGCACCTAAAATAGCCTCGGGACGAAATTTATGAAGTGGCATCTTGTATATTTCGTCCAAGGCTTCATGCACCCATTATGGTGGCTTCAAAGTTCTGAAATCATCACTTGTAACTCCGTTCTTGTTCCCCTTGCGCATGCCATCATCTCCATGCTTGTTCTTGCTCCAATGTTCATCCTTCTCCAAGCTAGGCCCTTCATTTGTAAGCAAAACAAATGTTTCCAATTTAGGCAGCATCATATTCTCATGAACATTAGAATCATTAAAACAATTGTTACACCCACAGCCCCTGCTGCTATACATACTGGACCAATTACTAGAGCTCGTGCACGCCAACTAAATTACCAGGTACTTTCAGAAGAGGAAGGCACGTCCTCGAATGAAAATAATGCCTCTTTGCACACAAAAGCATAGCAAACAGATTTGCTGAAATCTAGCTCATCAATATCAGATTTGGTGGCAAATAAACATGCACTTTTCAATTTAATTTCAGAAGCAACACTAGATGGTTTATTATTAGGCTTCATTTGTTGCTCGAATTCTTTTGCCACAATCTGATTTTCACTCTTATTCGTCTCCTGTTTTGCTTTATTAGCTCTATTCTTTCAAAATGGAATCAGGAGTCATAGGAAGCAAAGTAATATTTTTATCCTTATGAACAAGAGTATAGTGATTGTTTCTACCATGGTGTACAGAATTTTTATCAAATTGCCATGGTCTACCAAGTAATAAGGAACATGCTTGCATAGGTACCACATCACAATCAACATAATCAGCATATGTAGAGATACTAAAATGCACACGAACAGTACGTGTTACCTTAACCTTGCCGCTGTTGTTGAACCATTGGATGTAGTAAGGATGTGGATGTGGTCTTGTGGTGAGAGAAAGCTTCTCCACCATCTCCATGCTAGCCAAGTTGTTGCAGCTCCCTCCGTCTATTATGACGCGCACAGAACGTTCCTTCACAACTCCCTTGGTATGGAACAAATTGTGCCTCTGATTTTGCTCAGCTTGTGTGACCTGCACACTCAAAACACGTTGAGCAACTAAACATTCATACCTGTCAGCGTCTTCAGGAGCCATGTATTGCGTCTCATGATCAGAATCATCTCCACCATGTTCTTCACATGTAATAAGAGCCAAAGTCTCCTCATCATAGTCACTAGCGGACTCATAGCCACCATCCGCGGTAGCAATCATCACACGCGGAGATTTGCATTCTCTCGCATAATGACCTCCTCCCTTACAACGACGACAAATAATATCACTTGTGTGCCCTGTTGATGCCATGGAAGAAGAAGAACGCTGTGCAGGCCCCGCAGGTGCGCTCTTGGCAGATAATGGTGGTTGTGCCTGTTTTCTTGTATCACGGCTGGAGGTGGCACCGAATGGAGGTGCTGGTGCAGTTGAAGTAGAAGATGCACGTGGTGTCCATGATGAAGGTCGGCCTGCAGAAAAGTTAGTTCGCCCCAATGCTTGTCGATCCTGCACTTCACGTTCAGCTTTACAAGCAAGATGGAATAAACGAGTGATATTAGTATACTCCTTATAGTCTAGAATGGTCTGAATCTCTCTATTTAATCCACCCAGAAAACGTGCAAGCATAGCTTCATTCTCCTCAACAATACCACATCTAATCATGCCAGTTTGTAATTCCTGATAATATTCTTCTACAGAATTTTTCCCTTGTCTTAAACGCTGCAATTTTTGAAGCAATTCACGTTGATAATATGGTGGAACCCAACGCGTACGCATAGCAGTTTTCAAAGCAGCCCAAGTAGTTGGAATAGGATACAATCTACAATGTTCAGACCATCATACACATGCAAAACTAGTGAAAGCACAAATGGCAGCAGCAACTCGTCTCTCCTCAGGATATTGTAAACATGTAAATCGTTGTTCAGTTTCTAACTCCCAAATAAGATATATATCAGGAACATATCTACCCTCAAATGGTGGAATATTCAATTTCAGTTTAGGAATATGGACATCATCTCGTACCTGAGGTGGTGGTGCAGGCCTACCATTACGAATATATACCTGAGGTCGACCTGCTGGTGGTGGTACAGGTGGCTGCACGTAGTGTTGATTTTGATCAACCTCATCCTCATAATCTCCCACATAATCATCCTCCTCCGCATCAGCAGCAGGAGCCACAGAAGTATCAACAGTAGCACCAACAGTTTGGCCAAACGCAAGAGGAACACGGCTTGCTCGGCGGAGGTCTGCTTCGCGACGTGGAGGTAGTCGTTGTTGTTGTTGTTGGAGAGGTGCGTTAGGTGCAGCGGGTGGTGGTGGTGGAAGACGCGCGAGCAATTCATTAAACTTGTTATCGAGCTTTGTTTCGAACGTCTTCTCAAGGCCAGTGATCTTCTCCATGGCCTCTTCAAATTTGTTCAGCACATCTTGCACCTGTTCAGTCATCATTTGCTGAAACTTATCATGAAGCTCCTTGTTCGATAAATTCTCCCAGTCAATCTCGTCGGCTTATGATCCTGGCATGGTTAGCAGCAATAGAAACACAGAAGAATATGATCCTACAGACTACGAACAAGTGGTGGTGGTGGGTGTCACAAATCCGTCAAGCAAATCTCAAATTCTTACCAGTTCTTACCCAGCAGCAGGCGGTGATCGGCAACCGTTGTAGTCAAAAACTCTCAAAGCTTGGATAGAGCGATTACCAGGGAGAGTCAAACGCACGACGTAGATGTATGTGGAGCTGGGAAGGCTTATAATATGGTAGCAAAAAGGGTCAGCAATAATCAATTCAGAGATGCAAAGTTGAATAAACGCTCAACGACGGTACTGTGCTGGTCCTAGGCTAGACTGTGCTAGAGACGCGAGCCTAGAACACTAACAAAATCACGGCGCGGCACGTAAACAAGGGAAAAGCACACTCTGAGTTTTTTTTTCGCTCTTTTTTTTTGCGCTACTTTTTTTTTTGCGAAAAATCACTATAATGGCGAGTGTCTCAAAACTATTCCTAGCTCAAACTGACAGGATGGGCACGAAATTTTTTCGACCAATTTTTTTTTCGACTGCCCGGACCCAAAAACTGGAAACGGGTCAAAAAAAACTTCCTATAATGGCACCTGTCTCAAAACACTCAGAAACACCTAAAAATAGGATAGCCAGAATTTTTTTCGAAAAATGCGTTTTCGAAAAATTTTGGGCCTAAACGGAGCGTGGCTACCCGACTCTTTTTTTTTTTCCAAAACCTACTCCGGCAAGGAAACACGAATCGGAATCTAGATGGATCCCGAAAACAAACCTAATAAGCAAAGAACTCGGATTGGTGGTGGATATATGGTGGTGGTATATGGCAGCGGTGGTGGTAGCGGTGGTAGTATATGGATATGGATCGGTGGTGGTATATGGACACGGATTGGTGGTGGTATATGGATACGGATTCGGTGCGGTGGTGGTAGATGGCAGGGGCGATGATGATGGTGCGGCGGCGGCGTGACAACTTATGACCAGAACTCGAAACTCTAAAAGACTAGACTCTAAGACCAGCAACTAGACACGACGATGCAACCGCAAATTCAACAAAGCAAAACCCTAAAAAGATTATGCAAGGCTCAGATTGGTTCGGATATGATGAACTAACCCTAAATTTTTTTTGTGGCTTTTTCGTGGTCTATAGGTATGAAGAGCAGACTCGATCTAAACTACTAAAAAACTGTAAAATCTCACCGAGCAACCTGGAAATCTGATACCACTTGATAGAGGCAAAGGTGTCCCGTCTTTCGATGAGATGGTGGATTTCGCTTTGGTGGAAGTCGACTTTAACGATCCGACTACGAACGTGCGAGGACGCCGCGCCTTAGCAATCGCTAAACCAACTCCGAGAGGTTATTGACCACACCGGAGCACGATCAACCTGACCACGAGGGTCTGTTTCCTGCGAGCAAACGAAGAACAAGCAAGAAACTAAGATTGCAATCTGGATATTGCGAATATAAGATGAAAGCTTTATTGATCAAGGTGGGGTTCTGTGACGCCTTTGTCTGGTCGTTGAACACAAACGAAGTACGCGAAGTTGCAGCTATGGCGAACTTTTAATCTAAACAAAACCCAAAGTCTAAACGATGCCCTAAGGGCTGTATATATGGAGGAAGAGGGGGGAATTTCGTGGCCCTTGGTGGAGGAGTCCGAAATCAACCCTATCTCTTGTTTCCCCACACATACGGACTCTAAAAATAGCCTATACTTATGTATTTCAAAATTACATGGGCCTGGCCCAATAATAAGGTGACGCAGCACCTAAAATAGCCTCGGGACGAAATTTATGAAGTGGCATCTTGTATATTTCGTCCAAGGCTTCATGCACCCATTATGGTGGCTTCAAAGTCCTGAAATCATCACTTGTAACTCCATTCTTGTTCCCCTTGCGCCTTATTTGTTGCTCAAATTCTTTTGCCACAATCTGATTTTCACTCTTATTCGTCTCCTGTTTTGCTTTGTTAGCTCTATTAATATCATCTTTCAAAATGGAATCAGGAGTCATAGGAAGCAAAGTAATATTTTTATCCTTATGAACAAGAGTATAGTGATTGTTTCTACCATGGTGTACAGAATTTTTATCAAATTGCCATGGTCTACCAAGTAATAAGGAACATGCTTGCATAGGTACCACATCACAATCAACATAATCAGCATATGTAGAGATACTAAAATGCACACGAACAGTACGTGTTACCTTAACCTTGCCGCTGTTGTTGAACCATTGGATGTAGTAAGGATGTGAATGTGGTCTTGTGGTGAGAGAAAGCTTCTCCACCATCTCCATGCTAGCCAAGTTGTTGCAGCTCCCTCCGTCTATTATGATGCGCACAGAACGTTCCTTCACAACTCCCTTGGTATGGAACAAATTGTGCCTCTGATTTTGCTCAGCTTGTGTGACCTGCACACTCAAAACACATTGAGCAACTAAACATTCATACCTGTCAGCGTCTTCAGGAGCCATGTATTGTGTCTCATGATCAGAATCATCTCCACCATGTTCTTCACGTGTAATAAGAGCCAATGTCTCCTCATCATAGTCACTAGCGGACTCATATCCACCATCCGCGGTAGAAATAATCACACGCGGAGATTTGCATTCCCTCGCATAATGACCTCCTCCCTTACAACGACGACAAATAATATCACTTGTGTGCCCTGTTGATGCCATGGAAGAAGAAGAACGCTGTGCAGGCCCCGCAGGTGCACTCTTGGCAGATAATGGTGGTTGTGCCTGTTTTCTTGTATCACGGCTGGAGGTGGCACCGGATGGAGGTGCTGGTGCAGTTGAAGTAGAAGATGCACGTGGTGTCCATGATGAAGGTCGGCCTGCAGAAAAGTTAGTTCGCCCCAATGCTTGTCGATCCTGCACTTCACGTTCAGCTTTACAAGCAAGATGGAATAAACGAGTGATATTAGTATACTCCTTATAGTCTAGAATGGTCTGAATCTCTCTATTTAATCCACCCAGAAAACGTGCAAGCATAGCTTCATTCTCCTCAACAATACCACATCTAATCATGCCAGTTTGTAATTCCTGAAAATATTCTTCTACAGAATTTTTTCCTTGTCTTAAACGCTGCAATTTTTGAAGCAATTCACGTTGATAATATGGTGGAACCCAACGCGTACGCATAGCAGTTTTCAAAGCAGCCCAAGTAGTTGGAATAGGATATAATCTACAATGTTCAGACCACCATACACATGCAAAACTAGTGAAAGCACAAACAGCAGCAGCAACTCGTCTCTCCTCAGGATATTGTAAACATGTAAATCGTTGTTCAGTTTCTAACTCCCAAGTAAGATATATATCAGGAACATATCTACCCTCAAATGGTGGAATATTCAATTTCAGTTTAGGAATATGGACATCATCTCGTACCTGAGGTGGTGGTGCAGGCCTACCATTACGAATATATACCTGAGGTCGACCTGCTGGTGGTGGCACAGGTGGCTGCACGTAGTGTTGATTTTGATCAACCTCATCCTCATAATCTCCCACATAATCATCCTCCTCCGCATCAGCAGCAGGAGCCACAGAAGTATCAACAGCAGCACCAACAGTTTGGCCAAACGCAAGAGGAACACGGCTTGCTCGGCGGAGGTCTGTTTCGCGACGTGGAGGTAGTCGTTGTTGTTGTTGTTGGAGAGGTGCGTTAGGTGCAGCGGGTGGTGGTGGTGGAAGACGCGCGAGCAATTCATTAAACTTGTTATCGAGCTTTGTTTCGAACGTCTTCTCAAGGCCAGTGATCTTCTCCATGGCCTCTTCAAAATTGTTCAGCACATCTTGCACCTGTTCAGTCATCATTTGCTGAAACTTATCATGAAGCTCCTTGTTCGATAAGTTCTCCCAGTCAATCTCGTCGGCTTGTGATCCTGGCATGGTTAGCAGCAATAGAAACACACAAGAATATGATCCTACAGACTACTAAGAAGTGGTGGTGGTGTATCACAAATCCGTCAAGAAAATCTCAAATTCTTACCAGTTCTTACCCAGCAGCAGGCGGTGATCGACAACCGTTGTAGTCAAAAACTCTCAAAGCTTGGATAGAGCGATTACCAGGGAGAGTCAAACACACGACGTAGATGTATGTGGAGCTGGGAAGGCTTATAGTATGGTAGCAAAAAGGGTCAGCAATAATCAATTCAGAGATGCAAAGTTGAATAAACGCTCAACGACGGTACTGTGTTGGTCCTAGGCTAGACTGTGCTAGAGACGCGAGCCTAGAACACCAACAAAATCACGGCGCGGCACGTAAACAAGGGAAAAGCACACTCTGAATTTTTTTTTCGCTCTTTTTTTTGCGCTGCTTTTTTTTGCGCTCTTTTTTTTTGCGCTGCTTTTTTTTTTGCAAAAAATCACTATAATGGCGAGTGTCTCAAAACTCTTCCTAGCTCAAACGGACAGGATGGGCACGAAATTTTTTTGACCAATTTTTTTTTTCGACTGCCCGGACCCAAAAACTGGAAACGGGTCAAAAAAAAAACTTCCTATAATGGCACCTGTCTCAAAACACTCAGAAACACCTAAAAATAGGATAGCCAGAAATTTTTTCGAAAAATGCGGTTTCGAAAAATTTTGGGCCTAAACGGAGCGTGGCTACCCGACTCTTTTTTTTCCGAAACCTACTCCGGCAAGGAAACACGAATCGGAAACTAGATGGATCTCGGAAACAAACCTAATAAGCAAGGAACTCGGATTGGTGGTAGATATATGGTGGTGGTATATGGCAGCGGTGGTGGTAGCGGTGGTAGTATATGGATATGGATCGGTGGTGGTATATGGACACGGATTGGTGGTGGTATATGGATACGGATTCGGAGCGGTGGCGGATAAGCGGTGGTGGTAGATGGCAGGGGCGATGATGATGGTGCGGCGGCGGCGTGACAACTTATGACCAGAACTCGAAACTCTAAAAGACTAGACTCTAAGACCAGCAACTAGACACGACGATGCAACCGCAAATTCAACAAAGCAAAACCCTAAAAAGATTATGCAAAGGCTCAGATTGGTTCGGATATGATGAACTAACCCTAATTTTTTTTGTGGCTTTTTCGTGGACTGTAGGTATGAAGAACAGACTCGATCTAAACTACGAAAAACTGTAAAATCTCACCGAGCAACCTGGAAATCTGATACCACTTGATAGAGGCAAAGGTGTCCCGTCTTTCGATGAGATGGTGGATTTTGCTTTGGTGGAAGTCGACTTTGACGATCCGACTACGAACGTGCGAGGACGTCGCGCCTTAGCAATCGCTAAACCAACTCCGAGAGGTTATTGACCACGCCGGAGCACGATCAACCTGACCACGAGGGTCTGTTTCCTGCGAGCAAACGAAGAACAAGCAAGAAACTAAGATTGCAATCTGGATATTGCGAATATAAGATGAAAGCTTTATTGATCAAGGTGGGGTTCTGTGACGCCTTTGTCTGGTCGTTGAACACAAACGAAGTACGCGAAGTTGCAGCTATGGCGAAATTTTAATCTAAACAAAACCCAAAGTCTAAACGATGCCCTAAGGGCTGTATATATGGAGGAAGAGGGGGGGAATTTCGTGGCCCTTGGTGGAGGGGTCCGAAATCAACCCTATCTCTTGTTTCCCCACACATACGGACTCTAAAAATAGCCTATACTTATGTATTTTGAAATTACATGGGCCTGGCCCAATAATAAGGTGACGCAGCACCTAAAATAGCCTCGGGACGAAATTTATGAAGTGGCATCTTGTATATTTCGTCCAAGGCTTCATGCACCCATTATGGTGGCTTCAAAGTCCTGAAATCATCACTTGTAACTCCGTTCTTGTTCCCCTTGCGCATGCCATCATCTCCATGCTTGTTCTTGCTCCAATGTTCATCCTTCTCCAAGCTAGGCCCTTCATTTGTAAGCAAAACAAATGTATCCAATTTAGGCAGCATCATATTCTCATGAACATTAAAATCATTACCAAGAAATGAAAGTACCTGGTAATTTAGTTGGCGTGCACGAGCTCTAGTAATTGGTCCAGTATGTATAGCAGCAGGGGCTGTGGGTGTAACAATTGTATTGATGTCCTCATCAAATATCAGATTTGGTGGCAAATAAACATGCACATTTCAATTTAATTTCAGAAGCAACACTAGATGGTTTATTATTAGGCTTCATTTGTTGCTCAAATTCTTTTGCCACAATCTGATTTTCACTCTTATTCTTCTCCTGTTTTGCTTTATTAGCTCTATTAATATCATCTTTCAAAATGGAATCAGGAGTCATAGGAAGCAAAGTAATATTTTTATCCTTATGAACAAGAGTATAGTGATTGTTTCTACCATGGTGTACAGAATTTTTATCAAATTGCCATGGTCTACCAAGTAATAAGGAACATGCTTGCATAGGTACCACATCACAATCAACATAATCAGCATATGTAGAGATACTAAAATGCACACGAACAGTACGTGTTACCTTAACCTTGCCGCTGTTGTTGAACCATTGGATGTAGTAAGGATGTGAATGTGGTCTTGTGGTGAGAGAAAGCTTCTCCACCATCTCCATGCTAGCCAAGTTGTTGCAGCTCCCTCCGTCTATTATGATGCGCACAGAACGTTCCTTCACAACTCCCTTGGTATGGAACAAATTGTGCCTCTGATTTTGCTCAGCTTGTGTGACCTGCACACTCAAAACACATTGAGCAACTAAACATTCATACCTGTCAGCGTCTTCAGGAGCCATGTATTGTGTCTCATGATCAGAATCATCTCCACCATGTTCTTCACGTGTAATAAGAGCCAATGTCTCCTCATCATAGTCACTAGCGGACTCATATCCACCATCCGCGGTAGAAATAATCACACGCGGAGATTTGCATTCCCTCGCATAATGACCTCCTCCCTTACAACGACGACAAATAATATCACTTGTGTGCCCTGTTGATGCCATGGAAGAAGAAGAACGCTGTGCAGGCCCCGCAGGTGCACTCTTGGCAGATAATGGTGGTTGTGCCTGTTTTCTTGTATCACGGCTGGAGGTGGCACCGGATGGAGGTGCTGGTGCAGTTGAAGTAGAAGATGCACGTGGTGTCCATGATGAAGGTCGGCCTGCAGAAAAGTTAGTTCGCCCCAATGCTTGTCGATCCTGCACTTCACGTTCAGCTTTACAAGCAAGATGGAATAAACGAGTGATATTAGTATACTCCTTATAGTCTAGAATGGTCTGAATCTCTCTATTTAATCCACCCAGAAAACGTGCAAGCATAGCTTCATTCTCCTCAACAATACCACATCTAATCATGCCAGTTTGTAATTCCTAATAATATTCTTCTACAGAATTTTTCCCTTGTCTTAAACGCTGCAATTTTTGAAGCAATTCACGTTCATAATATGGTGGAACCCAACGCGTACGCATAGCAGTTTTCAAAGCAGCCCAAGTAGTTGGAATAGGATATAATCTACAATGTTCAGACCACCATACACATGCAAAACTAGTGAAAGCACAAACAGCAGCAGCAACTCGTCTCTCCTCAGGATATTGTAAACATGTAAATCGTTGTTCAGTTTCTAACTCCCAAGTAAGATATATATCAGGAACATATCTACCCTCAAATGGTGGAATATTCAATTTCAGTTTAGGAATATGGACATCATCTCGTACCTGAGGTGGTGGTGCAGGCCTACCATTACGAATATATACCTGAGGTTGACCTGCTGGTGGTGGTACAGGTGGCTGCACGTAGTGTTGATTTTGATCAACCTCATCCTCATAGTCTCCCACATAATCATCCTCCTCCGCATCAGCAGCAGGAGCCACAGAAGTATCAACAGCAGCACCAACAGTTTGGCCAAACGCAAGAGGAACACGGCTTGCTCGGCGGAGGTCTGCTTCGCGACGTGGAGGTAGTCGTTGTTGTTGTTGTTGTTGGAGAGGTGCGTTGATAGAGGCAAAGGTGTCCCGTCTTTCGATGAGATGGTGGATTTCGCTTTGGTGGAAGTCGACTTTGACGATCCGACTACGAACGTGTGAGGACGTCGCGCCTTAGCAATCGCTAAACCAACTCCGAGAGGTTATTGACCACGCCGGAGCACGATCAACCTGACCACGAGGGTCTGTTTCCTGCGAGCAAACGAAGAACAAGCAAGAAACTAAGATTGCAATCTGGATATTGCGAATATAAGATGAAAGCTTTATTGATCAAGGTGGGGTTCTGTGACGCCTTTGTCTGGTCGTTGAACACAAACGAAGTACGCGAAGTTGCAGCTATGGCGAACTTTTAATCTAAACAAAACCCAAAGTCTAAACGATGCCCTAAGGGCTGTATATATGGAGGAAGAGGGGGGAATTTCGTGGCCCTTGGTGGAGGGATCCGAAATCAACCCTATCTCTTGTTTCCCCACACATACGGACTCTAAAAATAGCCTATACTTATGTATTTCGAAATTACATGGGCCTGGCCCAATAATAAGGTGACGCAGCACCTAAAATAGCCTCTGGACGAAATTTATGAAGTGGCATCTTGTATATTTCGTCCAAGGCTTCATGCACCCATTATGGTGGCTTCAAAGTCCTGAAATCATCACTTGTAACTCCGTTCTTGTTTCCCTTGCGCATGCCATCATCTCCATGCTTGTTCTTCCTCCAATGTACATCCTTCTCCAAGCTAGGCCCTTCATTTGTAAGCAAAACAAATGTATCCAATTTAGGCAGCATCATATTCTCATGAACATTAGAATCATTACCAAGAAACGAAAGTACCTGGTAATTTAGTTGGCGTGCACGAGCTCTAGTAATTGGTCCAGTATGTATAGCAGCAGGGGCTGTGGGTGTAACAATTGTATTGATGTCCTCATCATGTTTACCATGCCTCCCATATTGCTATGTCAGCCTCTAACCTTTTCACCCTTCCTAGCAAACCGTTGCTTGGCTATGTTACCGCTTTGCTCAGCCCCTCTTATAGCGTTGTTAGTTGCAGGTGAAGTTGAAGATTGCTCCATGGTGGACAGAATTATGTTGGGATATCACAATATCTCTTATATTATTAATGCATCTATATATTTGGTAAAGGGTGGAAGACTCGGCCTTTTGCCTGGTGTTTTGTTCCACTCTTGCCGCCCTAGTTTCCGTCATACCGGTGTTATGTTCCCGGATTTTGCGTTCCTTTCGCGGTTGGGTGATTTATGGGACCCCCTTGACAGTTTGCTTTAAAAAAACTCCTCCAGCAAGGCCCAACCTTGGTTTTACCATTTGCCTACCTAAGCCTTTTCCCCTTGGGTTCTGCAGACTCAAGGGTCATCTTTATTTTACCCCCCCGGGCCAGTGCTCGTCGTGAGTGTTGGTCCAACCTGTCAACCGCCAGTGGCCACCAGGGGCAACTCTGGGCTGGCCTACCGGAAGTTTGGACAATCCGGTGTGCCATGAGAACGAGATATGTGCAGCTCCTATCGGGATTTGTCGGCACAGTGGGAGGCTTTGCTAGTCTTGTTTTACCATTGTCGAAATGTCTTGTAAACCGGGATTCCGAGTCTGATCGGGTCTTCCTGGGAGAAGGTATATCCTTCGTTGATCGCGAGAGCTTATCATGGGCTAAGTTGGGACACCCCTGCAGGGTATAATCTTTCGAAAGCCGTGCCTGCGGTTATAGGCAGATGGGAATTTGTTAATGTCCGGTTGTAGAGAACTTGACACCAGATCCGAATTAAAACGCATCAACCGCGTGTGTAGCCGTGATGGTCTCTTTTCGGCGGAGTCCGGGAAGTGAACACGGTTTTGTGTTATGTTTGACGTAAGTAGGAGTTCAGGATCACTTCTTGATCATTGCTAGTTCACGACCATTCCGTTTGCTCTCTTCTTGCTCTTATTTGCGTATGTTAGCCACCATATTTGCTTAGTGCTTGCTGCAACTCCACCTCATTACCACTTCCTACCCATAAGCTTAAATAGTCTTGATCTCGCGGGTTTTGAGATTGCTGAGTCCTCGTGACTCAACAGATACTATCACAACAGTTGCAGGTGCCGATGGTACCAGTGCATGTGATGCAACCGAGCTCAGATGGGAGCTCAACAAAGATATTGGTCGTTGCTATGTTTCGTTTCATGTTGATCAGTAGTGGAGCCCAGTTGGGACGATCGGGGATCTAGCAGTTGGGTTATCTTCTTTTCTTTTGGATTCGTCCGTAGTCGGACTATGTGTGTACTTTTGATGATGTATGATTTATTATATGTTCATTGTGTGAAGTGGCGATTGTAAGCCAACTCTTTATCCCATTCTTGTTCATTACATGGGATTGTGTGAAGATGACCCTTCTTGCGACAAAATCACAATGCGGTTATGCCTCTAAGTCGTGCTTCGACACGTGGGAGATATAGCCGCATCGTGGGTGTTACAGCAGAAGAAACCTTGCCGGAAAGCCTTGCCAGCAAGGGCCCTTGACCCTATGTGGGAGCCACATATGCCTCCATGTATCTCTGCCGACAGCTCTAGTCCTTCCTCTCGGGAGATTCACTTAAATTTCACCCCATTCGGTCTTTTCCTGTACAAGACGTTGTCAACGAATTGGTACAGAGCAGACCGGCGGGATACTCTCTCTGCCTCTTCCTGCTAGTTAGGGAGCTCTCCTATTTGTAGGAATCGGACGGTGTGCTGTGCCCATGCCGGAGCCTGTGGCTCGATGGTGAGGACCAAAGGCATTTACTCTGCCCCGGGAACGGTTGCTTCTGCGGTAACGGTTGCCTCCATGGCAAGGGCCTGGTGCCCCGCCGGAGTCGGTTGTCCCACGGCAGGCTCGGCGTCCATGGAAACTCCTTCGCCGGCGGCTCCAGGGAGCTCAGTGGGGAAGTACTTTCTGGGGCCTAGCTTCCTCTGCTTGTTCTTCCCTGTTGATGGTTTGACGAATGGTTGAGTTAACCGAAGCACAAAAGTACCTGGTTCCACAGGTAGCTTGAGGGCAGCACGCTTCGACAGATAGTCGGCATCGTCATTCTCCACTCGGGGGACATGCTCCACCTGTATCCCGTCAAAGTGCTCCTCCAGTTTCCTCACTTCATCGACGTAAGCTTCCATCAGCGTGCTCTGGTAATCCTTGTTGATTTGCCTGATGACGAGTTGTGAATCACCCCTGACGATGAGCTTTTTGACTCCGAGGTCCGTTGCGATCCTTAGACCGGCAAGCAAGCCCTCGTACTCGGCGGTGTTGTTAGTTGACATCTCCTGGGGAAAGTGCATTTGGATGACGTACTTGAGGTGCTCCCCGGTGGGCGTGACAAGCAGCACGCCAGCACCGGCGCCTTGCAGCGAGAAAGCCCCATCAAAGTACATGATCCAGTTGCGGCTCGTTTCCTTGCCGGGGAGAGTGGTCTCCTGTACCTCTTCGTCGGGCGTCGAGGTCCATTTCGCAACAAACTCCGCCAAGACTCTGCTCTGAATCGTCTAGGTGCTCTCGAACTTTAAACCAAAACTTGACAGCTCCAGGGCCCATTCCACAATCCTTCCCGTTGCATCTGGATTGTGCAGTATCCGTTGCAATGGGAGGAGGGTGACAACGGTGATCTCGTGCGCTTGTAAGTAATGACGCAGCTTCCTCGAGGCCATAAGGAGGCCAAAGAGCAATTTATGCACACTAGAGTACCTCGACCTAGCCCCCTGCAAGAGGGAGCTGACGAAGTAAACTGGGTGCTGCACCATTTTCTTCTTCTGCATCGCTTCACCTACTCGCGTGGGCCCTGTTGCACTGACGTCAGCCCCTGCCGGGGACTTAGTCTTGCCGGGACCGAGCCCTGTCGGGGAGGGTTCCGGCTCGCCATCCGTTGATTCTGCTGCTGCCACTGCCTCTTCGTCGACCTCTCTCTGCGCCACCAGTGCGACGCTAACCACCTGATTCGTTACCGCTACGTATAGCAGCAACGGTTCCTGTGGTTTAGGCGTAACCAGCACTGGGGTAGAGGAGAGGTATTTCTTCAAATCCTGCAGCGCTGCTTCGGCCTCCGGGGTCCTCTCCATTGGGCCCGCCTTCTTCAAAATCTTGAAAAAGGGAAGGGCATGCTCCGCGGACTTGGATATGAATCTGCTCATGGCGGCAATGCAGCTAGTGAGCCGACGCACATCTTTGATCCACTAGGTGCCTTAATTTGCTCAATGGCCTTGATCTTATCTGGGTTTGCCTCAATCCCACGCTGCGACACAAAGAACCCGAGAAGCTTGCCGGACGGGACACCGAAGACACACTTCTCAGGGTTCAACTTGAGGTTGATCTTGCGCAGGCTTGCAAGTGTTTCCTCCAGATCTTGCACAAGTGTTGCCTTGTCCTTGGTTTGACCACTATGTCATCCATATAAGCTTCCATTTTCTATGTAGCAGGGGCTCAAAACCAATTTGGACTGCTCTTGCAAAGGTTGAGCCAGCACTCTTCAACCCGAAAGGCATCCATAAAAAGCAATATGTACCACATGGGGTGATGAATGCTGTCTTCTCCTTGTCTTCCTTTGTCATGAAGATCTGGTGGTACCCTGAGTAGGTATCTAGGAATGATAGCAGGTCACAACCGGCCGTGGAGTCAACACTCTGGTCGATGCGCGGTAACGGGAAGGGATCCTTTGGACAAGCTTTATTGATGTCTGTGTAATCAATACACAGTCTCCACTTATCGTTTTCCTTGCGCGCCACTACCGGATTGGCCAACCACGTTGGATGGAGCACCCCCCTTACCAAGCCTGCCGCCTCTAGCTTTCTGATCTCCTCCGTTATGAACTCCTGCCTCTCTAGAGCTTGCTTCCTGACCTTCTGCTTGACAGGCTGTGCATGAGGACAGATAGCAAGGTGGTGCTCAATCACTTCACTGGGAACGCTGGGGATGTCGGATGCTTGCTATGCAAACACATCAACATTCGCCTGCAGGAAAGTGACGAGCTCGCTTTCCTATTTGCCATCGAGGGTGGATCTTATGGTAAAAGCCCCTCCTGTGCCATCCTCCTTGACGGACACCTTCTTGGTCTCTGGCGGTGTAGCTCTAGACTTCTTGCTCTTGCCGGTGGAGCTCTCTGGCACGTCCTCGACGGGAGCGCAACACCCCGAGGAGGTGCGCTTGCCGGAGTGGGTGCGAGGAGTCTCGCCGGTCTTCTTTCCCTCCGTGGCTCTGTCGGCAGGGGCAGGTGCATTGGCGGCAGTAGCTGCAACTGCTTCCCGGTAGAGTTGGTCGACGCAAATCAACGCATCTTTCTTGTCAGAGGGGACGGTGATGATGTTCATCGGCCCGGGCATCTTCAGCGTGTTGTAGGCGTAGTGAGAAGCCACCATGAACTTGGCTAGCGCCGGGCGGCCGAGGATCCCGTTGTAAGGCAAGGGGATCTCAGCTACATCAAAGACAATCCTCTCTGTCCTGTAGTTCAGCTCGCCTCCAAACGTCACGGCAGCGTGACCTTTCCCCTTGGCTGGCTCCTCCCAGGATTGACCCCTTGGAACGTGCCTGTCTCCTCAAGGTCTCCATCAGGGATCTGCAGCCTCTTGATCACAACAGGCGAGATCAAGTTTAGACTGGCCCCGCCGTCAACTAGCATCTTCGTCACCTTGAGGTTGCGGATTGTTGGTGAGACCAACAACGGCAAGCACCCGACCGCAGTAGTGCGGTCAAGGTGATCCTCGGTGTCGAAGATGATGGGCGTGCCGGACCACTTTAGCGGCTTCCATGCGTCGAGCGACGGCTCCACCGATGTAATCTCACACGCCCACGCTTGAGCTAGCGGTGGGATGTATGCAGCAAGACGCCACCATCGACGCACATGGCCTCTGTAGCCTTCTGGAACTCGTGGTCGTCGGACTCATCATCATCGTCATGATCATCGTCTTCCTGCTTCTTGTCGCGGCCCCGGGCGGGCCTCTCCTGCTGATTATCTTTGCCACGGCGGCCTCCTTGGCCGCCATGCTTCTTGCCGGATCCCTCGGCACCCTCTTGGCCCTTCTCCTTGTCCCGCCGCTCATACTCAGATTTTTGCTTCTCAGCGAGCATATCAACTTGCCGGTAGTTCTGGAGGTCATGGCCCTTGGTGCGGTGGATCTTGCAATACTGCTTGTCGGAACCTCCCGGCTTGTCGGTAGCCGCCAAGGCCCGGAAAGGGACACACCCGGCAACCTCCTTGCCGGGGTCGCTTTCCTTGGCCTTCTTGGTGGCGCCGGTGTCGTCAGACCCATCGACGGCAAGCACGGTCTTGCCCAGGGCTTCCTGTTACGGTGTCGATCCTTCTTTGCAGGGGCGGCGGTGTCATCCGTGGAGTCGATTTCCGCGCCGGTGTCTTCACCGGGGTACTTCCTCCCCTCTTCAGCTAGAGCGCAACGATCGGCCAGAACATAAAGCTCGACCACATCCTTGACCTTGTTCATCGCTAGCTCCTCACGCATCTTGCGGTTGCGCACATTCTGATGGAATGCACTGATCACGGCGGCAGGATGAACTTCGGGAATGTTGTATTGCACTTGGCTGAACCTTTGGATGTACTTGCGCAAGTTTTCTCCTTCCTTCTGGGGGATGATATGTAAGTCGCTCGCCTGGCCATGAGCTTGGTGGCATCCAGTAAAGGCGCCAACATACTCATGACACAGATCCGCCCAAGAAGAAATGGAGTCCACCGGCAAGTGCATCAACCATGACATAACATTAGGCTTGAGTGCTAGTGGGAAGTAATTGGCAAGCACCTTATCATCGCGAGCCCCAGAAGCTTGCATCGTGATGGTATAGCTGCCGAGGAACTCCGACGGGTGAGTCTTGCCGTTGTACTTCTCGCCAACATCGGGCTTGAACGTGCGGTGGGAGGGCCACTGGAACTGCCGCAGCTCGCGGGTGAAGGCCGGACAACCCACCTCATACGGTAGGCCGCTGTAGCCTCCCGGGGCTGGGTGGTCCATAGTGGGACTTGCCCGCCTGTCCGACTGGTGGCGCGCATCATGTCGGTGCTCGATGGTGGTTCGAGCGTCTTCATGAGCTCGCTCCCAAAGAACTTGATGTTGATCGCGGTGGGTTCGCGGGTCGGACGGCGCTATGGAGATATCATCACGAGCGTCGTCGTGACGGGTCGACACCCGTGGTGGCTGGTGTGGAGGAGGGGAGTGCACCATAGCCGCATCACCTCCGGCCCGTCCACCGCTGGCACATGGTGGCCCGATGGAGTGACGGCCTATGGGCCCCGCCGGTCGCGACTCATCCTTGTTAGCGATGTCTACGAGGCTCCGGACGGTGGCCCTCCACTCGTCGAGCTTCTCCGCAGCAGGACAAAAGTCGAGGAGCAGCTGCGCGCGTGCTAGGGCTTCTGCTGGCGTAGGCGATGGCGACAGCTGCGTGGACCGTGATGCGCTTCGAATTCTAACTGCATTAGAACAAGCTCCATCACGGCCCTGCGGCCGTCCGCCACCTCCGCCAACACCTCGGCGCTCATGCTGGCCCTCCTCGTCACGTGAAGGGCGCACGAGACTCTTCCCAGGGCGGCGCCCAGGGTCACCAGCAGGGCGGCGCTGCTCATCGCGCACGACCTGAGAAGAGCGCGCCGTGGGCGCCGGTGTTGGTGTCTTGGAGGTCGCCGCGCCGGTGTCTGGCGGCACGACAACGCCCCTAGAGGGCCCCGCGCCACCTGCGGGGGGCCCAACTCCGACTCTGGAGTTCGCGACATGTGACTCGTCGCCTGGCCCATGAACGACGCCTCTCACCAAGCCCGGACTACCAGGGTGGTGTGGATGTTCGCGGGCTGCGCCACAGGTTCTCTCCGTGACTGGGCCGCTACTGGTCCGCACCGGTACAGGCAGTCTGGTCCCAGATGAACCGATCGTGGTGGTCTTCTTCTTCTTGGGATCCATGGCAATGAATACCTGTGCTACTAGCTGCTAAACCAGATGGTCACTGCTGCGCCCCCTACCTGGCGCGCCAAAGATGTTGTTGGGAAACGACACCTATGGGATCACAAGAATCCCTACTATAGTTGCGGGGCACTGGGTGGTGAGGAGAGTAGGATCAGGAGTCAGTACAAGCACGTAGGTCATTTACCCAGGTTTGGGCCGCAGAGATGCGTAACACCCTAGTCCTGCTTTGGTGTATATTTGTGTTCTTGAGGTTCTTGAACTAGCTACCATGGGCGTAACTTGTCCAAAAGTTTGAATCCTCCTCCTGGATTCCCCGGGCCTCCTTTTATAGGCAAGGGGGGTCGCCACAGTGGCACACAGGAGGTGGCATCGGGGTAATGTGGTTAAGCCTATCACTAGCTATTACGGGACAAGACACATTTAATGCGCCTCTGACGTGTCCCCTCCACTTTACCGCCGCTTCGCCTTGCTTCGACACGCGCCTGGGCTAGCGAGGCGGCGGTGCCATGTAGGCTGGCAAGCTGCTGAGGTGGCGCGGTGGCGGGGCCTTCACGAAGATTTGCATTCCACCACGTAGGCATGCGCTGAGTTGGCTAAGGAGCCTTGTGTCAACACGCAGGTGCCCGCCCAGCTGGTCAGCTGGAAGTGATAACCCACAAGTCTAGGGGATCGCAACAGCTTTCGAGGGTAGAGTATTCAACCCAAATTTATTGATTCGACACAAGGGGAGCCAAAGTATATTCTTATGTATTAGCAGTTGAGTTGTCAATTCAACCACACTGGATAACTTAGTATCCGCAACAAAGTATTTAGTAGCAAAGTAGTATGATAATAATGGTAACAGTGGCAAAAGTAAAGATAATAGGAATAGTAGTTGTAACAGTAGCAACGGAAAAGTAAATAAGCGAATCACAAGATGTGAAAAGCTCGTAGGCATTGGATCAGTGATGGATAATTATGTCGGATGCGATTGCTCATGTAATAGCTATAACATAGGGTGACACAGAACTAGCTCCAATTCATCAATGTAATATAGCCATGTATTCCGAATATAGTCATACGTGCTTATGGAAAAGAAATTGCAGGACATCTTTTGTCCTACCCTCCCGTGGCAGCGGGGTCCTAGTGGAAACTAAGGGATATTAAGGCCTCCTTTTAATAGAGAACCAGAACAAAGCATTAGCACATAGTGAATACATGAACTCCTCAAACTATGGTCATCACCGAGAAGTATCCCGATTATTGTCACTTCGGGGTTGTCGGATCATAAGACATAATAGGTGACTATAGACTTGCAAGATAGGATCAATAACACACATATATTCATGAAAACATAATAGGTTCAGATCCGAAATCATGGCACTCGGGCCCTAGTGACAAGCATTAAGCATAGCAAAGTCATAGCAACATCAATCTCAGAACATAGTGGATACTAGGGATCAAACCCTAACAAAACTAACTTGATTACATGGTAAATCTCATCCAACCCATCACCGTCCAGCAAGCCTACGATGGAATTACTCACGCACGGCGGTGAGCATCATGAAATTGGTGATGGAGGATGGTTGATGATGGCGATGGCGATGAATCCCCCTCTCCGGAGCCCCGAACGGACTCCAGATCAGCCCTCCCGAGAGAGATTAGGGCTTGGCGGCAGCTCCGTATCGTAAAACGCGATGAAACTTTCTCTCTGATTTTTTTCTCCATGAAACGGAATATATGGAGTTGGAGTTGAGGTCGGTGGAGCGTCAGGGGGCCCACGAGACAGGGGGGCGCGCCCATGGGGAAGGGCGCGCCCCCACCCTCATGGACAGGGTGTGGGCCCCTGGTCTTGATTCTTTCGCCAGTATTTTTTATATTTTTCAAAACTTACCTCCGTGGATTTTCAGGTCATTCCGAGAACTTTAGTTTTCTACACATAAAACAACATCATGGCAGTTCTGCTGAAAACAACGTCAGTCCGGGTTAGTTTCAGTCAAATCATGCAAGTTAGAGTCCAAAACAAGGGCAAAAGTGTTTGGAAAAGTAGAGACGTTGGAGACGTATCAACTCCCCGAAGCTTAAACGTTTGCTTGTCCTCAAGATATTCAGTTGATAAACTGAAAGTGATAAAGAAAAAACTTTTACAAACTATGTTTGCTCTTGTTGTTGTAAACATGTAAAGCCAGCATTCAAGTTTCAGCAAGCATAATGAACTAACCATACTCACAATAACACTTAGGTCTCACAATCACTCATATCAATGGCATAATCAGCTAACGAGCTATAATAATAAAACTCGGATGACAACACTTTCTCAAAATAATCATAATATGATATAACAAAATGGTATCTCGCTAGCCCTTTCTGAGACCGCAAAACATAAATGCAGAGCACCTTTAAAGATCAAGGACTGACTAAACATTGTAATTCATGGTAAAAGAGATCCAGTCAAGTCATACCCAATATAAACCAATAATAATGAATTCAAATGACAGTGTGCTCTCCAGCGGATGTTTTTAATAAGAAGGTGATGACTCAACATAAAAGTAAATAGATAGGCCCTTCACAGAGGGAAGCAGTGATTTGTAGAGGTGCCAAAGCTCGATTTTAAACTAGAGAAGAATAACATGTTGAGCGGCATACTTTCACTGTCAACGCAACAACTATGAGATGGCGATATCTTCCATACTACATGCATTATAGGCAGTTCCCAAACAGAATGGTAAAAGTTTATACTCCCCCACCACCAACAAGCATCAATCCAGGGTTGCTCGAAACAACGAGTGCCTCCAACTAACAATAGCCCTGGTGGAGTTTTGTTGAATTATATTGATTTGCTTTGATCTTTTTGGATCATAGGACTGGGCATCCGGTTACCGGCCCTTTCTCGTGAATGAGGAGTGGAATCCACTCCTCTTGAGAATAACCCACCTAGCATGGAAGATATAGGCAGCCCTTGTTGAAACATGAGCTACTCGATCATACAAAACATAATTTCATTTGAAGGTTTGAAGTTTGGCACATACAAATTTACTTGGAACGGCAGGTAGATACCGCATAGAGGAAGGTATGGTGGACTCATATGGAACAACTTTGGGGTTTAAGGATTTAGGATGCACAAGCAGCATTTCCGCTTAGTACAGGTGAAGGCTAGCAAAAGACTGGGAAGCGACCAACTGAGAGAGCGACAACAGTCATGAACATGCATTAAAATTAATTCACACCGAGTACAAGCATGAGTAGGATATAATCCACCATGAGCATAAATATCATGAAGGCTATGTTGATTTGTTTCAACTACATGCGTGAACATGTGCCAAGTCGAGTCACTCAATTCATTCAAAGGAGGATACCATCCCATCATACCACATCATAATCATTTTAATAACATGTTGCCATGCAAGGTAAACCATTATAACTCATAGCTAATCAAGCATGGCACAAGCAACTATAATCTCTAAATGTCATTGCAAATATGTTTACCTCATAATAAGCTGAATCAGGAATGATGAACTCATCATATTTACAAAAACAAGAGAGATCGAGTTCAACCAGCTTCTCTCATCTCAATCAGTCCATCATATATCGCCATTATTTCCTTTCACTTGTACGACCGAACGATGTGTATAATAATAATAGTGCATGTGCATTGGACTAAGCTGGAATCTGCTAGCATTCAACTCAGGAGAGAAGACAAAGTAATATGGGCTCTAAGTTAAATAAACAATCATGCATATGAGAGCCACTAAACATTTTTAATATGGTCTTCTACTCTCGACCCCCAAAGGAAAGAAAAGAAAATAAAACTATTTACACGCGAAAGCTCCCAACAAGTAAGAAGAAGAACAAAAAATCTTTTTGGGTTTTCATTTTAATTTCTACTACAAGCATGTAAATTAAACTAACTAATTTTTTTGGTTTTTCTTAAGGTTTATCAAACACACAAGAAGATGACTAGAAAAAGAGAATTAAACTAGCATGGATAATACAATGAAAGAGTATAAGCACCGACGACTAGAATAGTGTGTGAACATGAATGTAAAGTCGGTGAGAAATACGTACTCCCCAAGCTTAGGCTTTTGGCCTAAGTTGGTCTAAGGCCAAGGGTAGCCTGGCTGATATCCGTAGTTGTAACTGGGGTCGTACTAAGATGCAGCAGCAAATGCTTCCTGAGCTGCGGCATGTTGGCGAGCCACCTCCGCTCTCCCCTCGTGTTCAGCTGCATCCTCCCTAGTAACAACATATCTTCCTTTTGACTGGTAATCAAAAAGGAAAGGAGCAGGAAGAGTAACATGGACAGAGCTATGTCTGTCAAAGATTAGTCGATACTCGAGGAATTGTTCATTCCTCCTAAGAAATGATGTTTAACCATAGCGTCATAATCTAAATAAGCAGGAGGCAACACCATATCCCCCTCTTTTGGGGCTATACCAAGATAATTAGCCACACGGGTCGCATAAATTCCTCCAAATAAATCTCCAGCCCTACCATTATTATGCAACCTACGTGCAACTATTGCCCCCAAGTTGTAATCTTTATAACCTAACACAACGCTCTTGAGGACACAAAGATCAGGGACACACATATGACATGCTTCATCTTTACCGTTAATGCATCTACCAATGAAGAGAGCAAAATAATGTATAGCAGGAAAATGAATGCTCCCAATGGTAGCTTGTGCTATATCCCTAGATTCTTCCACAGTAATACTAGCAAGGAAGTCTCTAAATTCATATTTGTGGGGATCATTAACATTGCCTCACTGCGGAAGTTTGCAAGCAGTTGTAAAATCTTCTAAGTCCATGGTATAAGATCTATCATAAATATCAAACAAGACACTCTGAGAATTACGTGAACATTTATATTTAAACCTTCTCACAAATGAATCAGTCAATAGATAGTACTGAGGACACTTATCTTGTAAGAAGTCCTCAAGATCGGCATTACGCACATATGCGTCAAATTCCTCCTTAAAGCCTGCTTTGACCATAAAATCGTCTGATGGCCACTCACAAGCTCGCACTTCTGCATCCCTCGGTAGTTCATCGTCTTGCTCACGCATAGCAAGCCTGGGTCCCTTCTTTATTGAGGACCACCTTGATACATTCTCCTAGACATATTTCTTTTTCTAAAAAAATTCTGAAATTTTAGTAACTTCAAAATAAAAGTGAATAAAACTAAACAAGATTGGTAGCAACTACTCCTACAAGTGCCAAGAGCCTATATCATGCATTAGAATTACTTGGGACCTCATAAATTTGACATGCAAGCTCAAGAACAAGGTCACCTATGCAACAAAAATTTGCAATGAATAAAGCACTAGAACAAAAACTAATTGGACCAATGGCGGAGTCACATACCAAGCAACAATCTCCCAAAGCAGTTTTGTGAATGGAGCTTTGAGCAAGGAGATCGAAAATCGCAGCTAAATGAGCTAGAACTCGTGCTTGAGCTGGATGGGGATTTTTTGGGAAGAAGATGGATTGTGTGGGTGCAGGAATAAGTGGAGGGGGGCCACCATGGGCCCACAAGACAGGGGGCGCACCCAAGGGGTGTTGGCGCGCCCTCCACCCTCGTGGCCAGGTGCTTGCCCCTCCTGCAGTGTTTTCAGTGCCTAAAATCCTCAAATATTCCATAAAAAATCATACTTAATTTGCAGGGCATTTGGAGCACTTTTATTTTTGGGATATTTTTTTATTGCACGGATAATTCAGAAAACAGACAAATAATACTATTTTTGCTTTATTTATTCTAAATAACAGAAAGTAAAAAGGGGGTACAGAAGATTGTGCCTTCTAGTTTCATCAATCTCATGATCATCGAAATGAATCCACTAACAAGGTTGATCAAGTCTTGTTAACAAACTCATTCCGAATAACACGGAACTGAAGAAATTTCAAATAACACTAGGTTACCTCAATGGGGATATGAACATCCCCAATAATAAGAATATGATACTTTTTCTTGACAGTAGGAAGAGGAAATTCAAAACCTCCAATAATGATAGTTAGACTTTTTCCGATAGAATTGATGCTATGAACTTGAGATTGTTTCCTCGGAAAGTGTACCGTATGCTCATTACCGTTAACATGAAAAGTGACATTGCCTTTGTTGCAATCAATAACAGCCCCTGCAGTATTCAAAAAGGGTCTACCAATGATAATCGACATAATATCGTCCTCGGGAATATCAAGTATAACAAAGTCCATTAAGATAGTGACATTTGCAACCACAATAGGCACATCCTCACAAATGCCGACAGGTATAGCAGTTGATTTATCAGCCATTTGCAAAGATATTTCAGTAGATGTCAACTTTCAATTCAAATCTACGATATAAAGAGAAAGGCATAACACTAACACCGGCTCCAAGATCACATAAAGCAGTTTTAACATAGTTTCTTTTAATGGAGCATGGTATAGTAGGTACCCCTGGATCTCCAAGTTTCTTTGGTATTCCACCCATAAAAGTGTAATTAGCAAGCATGGTGGAAATTTTAGCTCTCGGTATTCTTTGATTGTGGGTTATCAAGATCAACATCAGTTTCAATCTCTACATCTTTATTTTTGCTAGGTTGAGCATCAACATGAACATTATCATTAACATTATCAGTAGGTTCATGTTCATCACCTGATTGTGTTTCAGCATCAGAAATAGAAATATCATTGGGATTCTCAGGTGTGTCCACAACAGGTTCACTAGAAGCATGCAAAGTTCTACCGTTTTTCTTTTTCTTCTTTTTAGAAGAACTAGGTTCTTCTAAATTATTTCTCTGAGAATCTATCTCGATTCTCTTAGGGTGGCCTTCAGGATACAAAGGTTCCTGAGTCATTCTACCAGTTCTAGTAGCCACTCTAACAGCAAAGTCATATTTATATTTAATTCATTAATCAAATCACTTTGAGCTTTAAGTACTTGCTCAGCTTGAGTAGTAACCATAGAAGCATATTTGCTAATGAGTTTAAGTTCACCTTTAAGTCTAGCCATATAATCACTCAAGCGTCCTATCTCAAAAGCATTATTCTTTAATTTTCTACCAACATAAGCATTAAAACTTTCTTGTCTAGCCATAAAGTCATCAAATTCATCTAAGCATGGGCTATGAAATTTAGTAGAAGGGATTTCAACTTTATCATATCTATAGAGAGAATTTACCTTTACTACCTGTGTCGGGCTATCAAGACAATGTGTTTCTTCGACGGGCGGTATATTAAGACCATGTATTTCTTTAATAGGTGGTAAATTCTTAACATCTTCAGCTTTAATACCTTTTTCTTACATTGATTTCTTTGCCTCTTGCATATCTTCGGGACTGAGAAATAAAACACCTCTCTTCTTCGGAGTGGGTTTAGGAATAGGCTCAGGAGTTGGCTCAGGAATTGCCTCAGGAATTTGCTCAGGAAGAGTCCAATTATTTTCATTGGTCCACATATTATTCAATAGTAATACAATTTCGTCGACTGTTCTTTCCCTGAAAACACAACCAACACAACTATCCAAGTAGTCCTTGGAAGCATCGATTAGTCCATTATAAAAGATATAAAGTATTTCATTTTTCTTAAGAGGATGATCAGGCAAAGCATTAAGTAATCAAAGATTCCTCCCCCAAGCTTGTGGGAGACTCTCTTCTTTGATTTGCACAAAATTATATATTTCCCGCAAGGCAGCTTGTTTCTTATGAGCAGGGAAATATTTAGCAGAGAAGTAATAAATCATATCCTGGGGACTACGCACACAACCAGGATCAAGAGAATTAAACCAAGTCTTAGCGTCACCCTTTAATGAGAATGGAAATATCTTATATCTTATGGATATAATAATAGCGAGACTTATCATCATTAGTAAACAGGGTGGCTATATCATTCAACTTGGTAAGATGTGCCACAACAGTTTCAGATTCAAGGCCATAAAAAGGATCAGATTCAACTAAAGTAATAATTTCAGGATCAACAGAGAATTCATAATCCTTATCAGTAACACAGATAGGTGAAGTAGCAAAAGCAGGGTCAGGTTTCATTCTAGCATTAAGAGATTGTTGCTTCCATTTAGCTAATAACTTTTTAAGATCATATCTATCTTTGCAAGCAAAGATAGCTCTAGCAGCTTCCTCCTCCATAACATAACCCTCAGGAACAACAGGTAATTCATAATCAGGGGGAGAACTTTCATCCTCACTATCATCAATAATAGCATCTTCAATAATTTCATTCTCTCTAACCCTAGCAAGTTGTTCATCAAGAAATTCACCTAATGGCAAGGTAGTATCACGCACAAAAGTAGTTTCATCATAAGTATCATGCATAGCAGAAGTGGCATCATCAGTAACATGCGACATATCAGAATTCATAGCAGTAGCAGGTTTAGGTGTCACAAGCTTACTCGAAACAGAAGGAGAATCTAGTGCAGAGCTAGATGGCAGTTCCTTACCTCCCCTCGTAGTTGAGGGAAAAATCTTGGTTCTTTCGTCTTTCAAGTTCCTCATAGTGATCAACAGATATAAATCCCAAGTGACTCAAAGAATAGAGATATGCTCCCCGGCAACGGCCCCAGAAATTAGTATTGATAACCCACAAGTGTAGGGGATCGCAATATCTTTCGAGGGTAGAGTATTCAACCCAAATTTATGATTCGACACAAGGGGAGCCAAAGAATATTCTTAAGTATTAGCAGTTGAGTTTTCAATTCAACCACACCTGGATAACTTAGTATCTGCAACAAAGTATTTAGTAGCAAAGTAGTATGATAATAATGGTAATAGTGGCAAAAGTAAAGATAATAGTTCTGTAGTAGTTGTAACAGTAGCAACAGAAAAGTAAATAAGCGAAACACGGGATGTGAAAAGCTCGTAGGCATTGGACCAGTGATGGATAATTATGTCGGATGTGATTCCTCATGTAATAGCTATAACATAGGGTGACACAGAACTAGCTCCAATTCATCAATGTAATCTAGGCATGTATTCCGAATATAGTCATACGTGCTTATGGAAAAGAACTTGCATGACATCTTTTGTCCTACCCTCCCGTCGCAGCGGGGTCCTAGTGGGAACTAAGGGATATTAAAGCCTCCTTTTAATAGAGAACCGTAACAAAGCATTAGCACATAATGAATACATGAACTCCTCAAATTATGGTCATCACCGAGAAGTATCCCGATTATTGTCACTTTGGGGTTGTCGGATCATAACACATAATAGGTGACTATTGATAACCCACAAGTGTAGGGGATCGCAACAGCTTTCGAGGGTAAAGTATTCAACCCAAATTTATTCATTCGACACAAGGGGAGCCAAAGAATATTCTTGAGTATTAGCAGTTGAGTTGTCAATTCAACCACACCTGGATAACTTAGTATCTGCAGCAAAGTATTTGGTAGCAAAGTAGTATGATAATAAAGGTAACGGTAGGAAAAGTAATGTTTTTGGGTTTTGTAGTAGTTGTAACAGTAGCAACGAAAAAGTAAATAAGCGAAGAACAATATATGGAAAGCTCGTAGGCAATGGATCAGTGATGGATAATTATGCCGGATGTGATTCCTCATGTAATAGCTATAACATAGGGTGACACAGAACTAGCTCCAATTCATCAATGTAATGTAGGCATGTACTCCGTAAATAGTCATACGTGCTTATGGAAAAGAACTTGCATGACATCTTTTGTCCTACCCTCCCGTGGCAGCTGGGTCCTAGCGGAAACTAAGGGATATTAAGGCCTCCTTTTAATAGAGAACCGGAACAAAGCATTAGCACATAGTGAATACATGAACTCCTCAAACTACGGTCATCACCGAGAAGTATCCCGATTATTGTCACTTTGGGGTTGTCGGATCATAACACATAATAGGCGACTATAGACTTGCAAGATAGGATCAAGAACACACACATATTCATGAAAACATAATAGGTTAAGATCTGAAATCATGGCACTCGGGCCCTAGTGACAAGCATTAAACATAGCGAAGTCATAGCAACATCAATCTCAGAACATAGTGGATACTAGGGATCAAACCCTAACAAAACTAACTTGATTACATGGTAAATCTCATCCAACCCATCACCGTCCAGCAAGCCTACGATGGAATTAGTCACGCACGGCGGTGAGCATCATGAAATTGGTGATGGAGGATGGTTGATGATGACGACGGCGACGAATCCCCCTCTCCGGAGCCCCGAACGGACTCCAGATCAGCCCTCCCGAGAGAGATTAGGGCTTGGCGACGGCTCCGTGTTGTAAAACGTGATGAACCTTTCTCCCTGATTTTTTTCTCCCCGAACGTGAATATATGGAGTTGGAGTTGAGGTCGGTGGAGGTCCAAGGGGCCCACGAGACAGGGGGGCGCGCCCAGGGGGAGAGGGCGTGCCCCCCACCCTCGTGGACAAGGTGTGGACCCCTGGTCTTGATTCTTTCGCCAGTATTTTATATATTTTCCAAAATGTGCCTCCGTGGATTTTCAGGACATTCCGAGAACTTTTGCTTTCTACATATAAAACAACATCATGCTAGTTCTACTGAAAACAGTCTGGGTTAGTTTCATTCAAATCTTGTAAGTTAGAGTCCAAAACAAGGGCAAAATTGTTTGGAAAAGTAGATACGTTGGAGACGTATCAATTCCCCCAAGCTTAAACCTTTGCTTGTCCTCAAGCAATTCAGTTGATAAACTGAAAGTGATCAAGAAAAACTTTTACAAACTCTGTTTGCTCTTGTTGTTGTAAACATGCAAAGCCATCATTCAGGTTTCAGCAAATATTATGAACTAACCGTACTCACAATAACACCTAGGTCTCACAATTACTCATATCAATAGCATAATCCGCTAGCGAGCCATAATAATAAAACTCGGATGACAACACTTCCTCAAAACAATCATAACATGATATAACAAAATGGTATCTCGCTAGCCCTTTCTGAGACCGCAAAACATAAATGCAGAGCACCTTTAAAGATCAAGGACTGAGTAAACATTGTAATTCATGGTAAAAGAGATCCAGTCAAGTCATACCCAATATAAACCAATAGTAATGAATGCAAATGACAGTGTGCTCTCGAGCGGGTGCTTTTTAATAAGAAGGGTGATGACTCAACATAAAAGTAAATAGATAGGCCCTTCGCAGAGGGAAGCAGGGATTTGTAGAGGTGCCAGAGCTCAATTTTAAAATAGAGATTGAATAACATTTTGAGTGGCATACTTTTGCTGTCAACACAACAACTATGAGATGGCTGTATCTTCCATACTACATGCATTATAGGCAGTTCCCAAACAGAATGGTAAAGGTTTATTCTCCCCAAACCACCAACAAGCATCGATCCATGGCTTGCTCGAAACAACAAGTGCCTCCAACTAACAACAGCCATGGGGTAGTTTTGTTTAATTATATTGATTTGCTTTGATCTTTTTGGATCATGGGACTGGGTATCCCGGTTACTGGCCCTTTCTCGTGAATGAGGAGCGGAGTCCACTCCTCTTGAGAATAACCCACCTAGCATGGAAGATATAGGCAGCCCTAGTTGAAACATGAGCTGCTCGAGCATACAAAACAGAATTTCATTTGAAGGTTTGGAGTTTGGCACATACAAATTTACTTGGAACGGCAGGTAAATACCGCATATAGGAAGGTATAGTGGACTCATATGGAATAACTTTGGGGTTTAAGGAGTTTGGATGCACAAGCAGTATTCCCGCTTAGTACAGGTGAAGGCTAGCAAAAGACTGGGAAGCGACCAACTGAGAGAGCGACAATAGTCACAAACATGCATTAAAATTAATTTACACTGAGTACAAGCATGAGTAGGATATAATCTACCATGAACATAAATATCATGAAGCCTATGTTGATTTGTTTCAACTACATACATGAACATGTGCCAAGTCGAGTCACTCAATTTATTCAAAGGAGGATACCATCCCACCATACCACATCATAATCATTCTAATAGCATGTTGGCACGCAAGGTAAACCATTATAACTCATAGCTAATCAAGCATGGCACAAGCAACTATAATCTCTAAATGTCATTGCAAATATGTTTACCTCATAATAAGATGAATCAGAAACGATGAACTCATCATATTTACAAAACAAGAGAGGTCGAGTTCATACCGGCTTTTCTCATCTCAATAAGTCCATCATATATCGTCATTATTGCCTTTCACTTGCACGACCGAACGATGTGTATAATAATAAGAGTGCACGTGCATTGGAGTAAGCTGGAATCTGCAAGCATTCAACTCAAAAGAGAAGACATGATAATATGGGCTCTAAGTTAAATAAACAATCATGCATATGAGAGCCACTAAACATTTTCAATATAGTTTTCTCGACCCCCAAAGGAAAGAAAAGAAAATAAAACTATTTACACGGGAAAGCTCCCAACAAGTAAAAGAAGAACAAGAAATCTTTTTGGGTTTTCATATTAATTTCTACTACAAGCTTGGAAATTAAACTAACTAATATTTTTGGTTTTTCTTAAGGTTTATCAAACACACAAGAAGAAAACTAGAAAAAGAAATTTAAACTAACATGGATAATACAATGAAAGAGTATGAGCACCGACGACTAGTGTGTGAACATGAATGTAAAGTCGGTGAGAAATACGTACTCCCCCAAGCTTAGGCTTTTGGCCTAAGTTGTTCTAATACCAAGGACCGCTGCTACTCTCCCAGGTGTACTGGGAGGTGTAATCAGGATACCACTGGCTGGTCATCTCCGGATCCCATTGGAAAGATGATGCACGATAAGGGTCCAGTTCAGGTTCCGGCTCAGGTTAAGGTTCTGGAGTGAAAGCTTGGGATCGATGAGTGTACACCGCTTCAGGTGTAACAAGAAAATTATCTGCAGTCAAATCAAACAACAGAGGCGCAGGAAAAATAATAGTCTCATTGTGGTTCTTATTAAATCTAAGGTTATACAAGAGCATCATTTCTTCGTTGTCAACAATAAACTTGTGGGCTACCATGCTCTTGTAATCTAAAATGTGAGGAGGCAATTTTGTCTCCTCTTCCTCATGGTGCCTAATAGGTATCTGAAAATGTCTAGCAAGACGTGAAGCATAGATACCTCCAAATATGGGGCCTTTTGTATGATTCAGGTCTAGCCGTTTAGCAATGACGACACCCATACTAAAACTATTATCTCCAAGCAAGGCATGTTGAAGGATGATAATGTCAGGAACGCTAAAGTTTCAACTATTTCCACGACCAATCAAGCATCTACTAGCAAATATGGCAAAGTAGCGTAAAACAGGAAAATGTATGCTAGAGATTTTCGCCTCGGAACCCTTCTTTAGCTCCTCTACAGCTATAGTGTTAACAAAGCCATCCACATCTTTACGATGGGGTTCTAATAATTCTCCCTCGTAGGGTATCCTACATACCGCGCAAAATTACGTACAGACATTTCTCTTAATTCATCATACAAATGAAATGATACTGAAGGCAGTGACTTCTTAGGATAATAATAAAAGTTTTGCACGAAAGTATTGGTGAGTAAGAGATACTGATCGATACGGTCGTTGATGAAACCGGTGAGGCCTGCATTCTCGATCAAAGAATAAAAATCTTCATGAATTCCAGCTTCTTTCAAGAAACCATCGCATGGCCATTCACACAACCGCACTTCCGCTAAGCGAGGAAGATTATACTTGGCTTTTTCCTTCTCTTTAGCTTGTTTTTCCTGAGAGCCTTGGCTAGAAGAGCCCCTCAAAAGTTTCCTTAACATTTTCTGAAATTTTCTGAAATTTTAGTAACTTCAAAATAAAAGTGAATAAAACTAAACAAGATTGGTAGCAACTACTCCTACAAGTGCCTAGAGCCTATATCATGCATTAGAATTGCTTGGGACCTCATAAATTTAACATGCAAGCTAAAGAACATGGTCACCTATGCAGCAAAAATTTGCAATGAATAAAGCACTAGAACAAAAACTAATTGGACCAATGGAGGAGTCACATACCAAGCAACAATCTCCCAAAGCAGTTTTGTCAATGGAGCTTTGAGCAAGGAGATCGAAAATCGCAGCAAAATGAGCTAGAACTCGTGCTTGAGCTGGATGGGGATTTTTTTCGGTAGAATATGAAGTGTGTGGGTGCTGGCATAAGTGGAGGGGGGCCACCAGGGGCCCACGAGACAGGGGGCGCGCCCAGGTGGGGTGGGCACGCCCTCCACTCTCGTGGCCTGGTGGTTGACCCTCCTGCAGTGATTTCAGTGCCTAAAATCCTCAAATATTCCATAAAAAATCATACTAAATTTGCAGGGCATTTGGAGCACTTTTATTTTCGGGATATTTTTTATTGCACAGATAATTCAGAAAACAAACAGATAATACTATTTTTGCTTTATTTATTCTAAATAACAGAAAGTAAAAAGTGGGTACAGAAGGTTGTGCCTTCTAGTTTCATCCATCTCATGATCATCAAAATGAATCCACTAACAAGGTTGATCAAGTCTTGTTAACAAACTCATTCGGAATAACACAGAACCGGAGAAATTTCGAATAACACTAAGTTACCTCAACGGGGATATGAAAATCCCCAACAATAAGAATATCATACTTTTTCTTGACAGTAGGGAGAGGAAATTCAAAACCTCCAATAATGATAGTTGGAACTTTTCCAATAGAATTGATGCTATGGACTTGAGATTGTTTCCTCGGAAAGTGTACCATGTGCTTATTACCATTAACATGAAAAGTGACATTGCCTTTGTTGAAATCAATAAAAAAGGTCTACCAAGGATAATCGACATACTATTGTCCTCGGGAATATCAAGAATAACAAAGTCCGTTAAGATAGTGACATTTGCAACCACAACAGGCACATCCTCACAAATACCGACAGGTATAGCAGTTGATTTATCAGCCATTTGCAAAGATATTTTAGTAGGTGTCAACTTATTCAATTCGAGTCTATGATATAAAGAGAGAGGCGTAACACTAACACCGGCTCCAAGATCACATAAAGCAGTTCTAACATAATTTCTTTTAATGGAGCATGGTATAGTTGGTACACCCGGATCTCCAAGTTTCTTTGGGATTCCACACTTAAAAGTGTAATTAGCAAGCATGGTGGAAATTTCAGCTTCCGGTATCTTTCTTTTATTTGTAATGATATCCTTCATATACTTAGCATAAGGATTTACTTTAAGCACATCAGTTAAGCGAATACGTAAGAAAATAGGTCTAATCATTTCAGGAAAGCGCTCAATATCCTCATCATACTTTGTCTTGGATGGTTTAGGAGGAAAGGGCATGGGTTTCTAAACCCATGGTTCTCTTTCTCCACCGTGCTTCCTAGCAACAAAATCTCTCTTATCGTAATGTTGATTATTTGATTGTGGGTTATCAAGATCAACAGCAGGTTCAATCTCTACTTCATTGTTTTTGCTAGGTTGAGCATCAACATGAACATTATCATTAACATGATCACTAGGTCCATGTTCATCACCTGATTGTGTTTCAGCATCAGAAATAGAAAAAACATTGGGATTCTCAGGTGTGTCTACAGTAGGTTCAATAGAAGCATGCAAAGTTCTATCGTTTATCTTTTTCTTCTTTTTAGAAGAACTAGGTGCCTCTAAATTGTTTCTCTGAGAATCTTGCTCGGTTCTCTTAGGGTGGCCTTCAGGATACAAAGGTTCCTGAGTCATTCTACCAGTTCTAGTAGCCACTCTAACAGCAAAGTCATTTTTATTATTTAATTCATCAAGCAAATCATTTTGAGCTTTGAGTACTTGCTCAGCTTGAGTAGCAACCATAGAAGCATATTTGCTAACGAGTTTAAGTTCACCTTTAACTCTAGCCATATTATTGCTCACACGTCCTATCTCGAAAGCATTATTCTTTAACTCTCTACCAACATAAGCATTAAAACTTTCTTGTCTAGCCATAAAGTCATCAAATTCATCTAAGCATGGGCTATGAAATTTAGTAGAGGGGATTTCAACTTTATCATATCTATAGAGAGAATTTACCTTTACTACCTGTGTCGGGTTATCAAGACAATGTGATTCTTCAACAGGCGGTACATTAAGACCATGTATTTCTTCAATAGGTGGTAAATTCTTAATATCTTCAGCTTTAATACCTTTTTCTTTCATTGATTTCTTTGCCTCTTGCATATCTTCAGGACTGAGAAATAAAACACCTCTCTTCTTCTGAGTGGGTTTAGGAATAGGCTCAGGAGTTGGCTCAATTGGTTCAGGAATTGCCTCAGGAATTGGCTCAAGAAGAGTACAATTATTTCCATTAGTCAACATATTATTCAATAGTAATTCAGCTTCGTGAACTGTTCTTTCCCTGAAAACACAACCAGCACAACTATCCAAGTAGTCCTTGGAAGCATCGGTTAGTCCATTATAAAAGATGTCAAGTATTTCGTTTTTCTTAAGAGGATGATCAGGCAAAGCATGAAGTAATCGGAGAAGCCTCCCCCAA
This sequence comes from Triticum dicoccoides, assembly GCF_002162155.2. NCBI lineage: Eukaryota > Viridiplantae > Streptophyta > Magnoliopsida > Poales > Poaceae > Triticum > Triticum dicoccoides. Next base: position 372,121,022 of record NC_041383.1, on the reverse strand, counting down.
GCTTGTGGGAGACTCTCTTCTTTGATTTGCACAAAATTATATATCTCCCGTAAAGCAGCTTGTTTCTTATGAGCAGGGAAATATTTAGCAAAGAAGTAATAAATCATATCCTGGGGACTACGCACACAACCAGGAGCAAGAGAATTATACCAAGTCTTAGCATCACCCTTTAATGAGAACGGAAATATCTTAAGGATATAAAAATAGCGAGACTTATCATAATGAGTAAACAGGGTAGCAATATCATTCAACTTGGTAAGATGTGCCACAACAGTTTCAGATTCAAGGCCATAAAGATGATCAGATTCAACTAAAGTAATAATCTCAGGATCAACAGAGAACTCATAATCCTTATCAGTAACACAGATAGGTGAAGTAGAAAAAGCAGGGTCAGGTTTCATTCTAGCATTAAGAGACTGCTGCTTCCATTTAGCTAATAATTTCTTAAGATCATATCTATCTTTGCAAGCAAAGATAGCTCTAGCAGCTTCTTCATTCATAACATAACCCTCAGGAACAACATGCAATTCATAATCATTGGGAGAATTTTCATCATCACTATCATCAATGATAGCATCTTCAATAATTTCATTCCCCCTAACTCTAGCAAGTTGTTCATCAAGAAATTCACCTAATGGCAAAGTAGTATCATGCACAGAAGTAGTTTCATCATAAGTATCATGCATAGCAGAAGTGGCATCATCAATAACATGCGACATATCAGAATTCATAGCAGTTGCAGGTTTAGGTGTCATAAGTTTACTAATAATGGAAGGAGAATCTAGTGCAGAGCTAGATGGCAGTTCCTTACCTCCCCTCGTAGTTGAGGGCAAAATCTTGGTTCTGTCGTCTTTCAAGTTCTTCATAGTGATCAACAGATATAAATCCCAAGTGACTCAGAGAATAGAGCTATTCTCCCCGGCAACGGCGCCAGAAATTAGTCTTGACAGCTCACAAGTGTAGGGGATCGCACCAGCTTTTGAGGGTAAAGTATTCAACCCAAATTTATTGATTCGACACAAGGGGAGCCAAAGAATATTCTTGAGTATTAGCAGTTGAGTTGTCAATTCAACCACACCTGGATAACTAAGTATTTGCAGCAAAGTATTTAGTAGCAAAGTAGTATGATAATAAAGGTAACGGTAGCAAAAGTAATGTTTTTTGGTTTTGTAGTAGTTGTAATAGTAGCAACGGAAAAGTAAATAAGCGAAGAACAATATATGGAAATCTCGTAGGCAATGGATCAGTGATGGATAATTATGCCGGATGCGATTCCTCATGTAATAGCTATAACATAGGGTGACACAAAACTAGCTCCAATTCATCAATATAATGTAGACATGTATTCTGTAAATAGTCATACATGCTTATGGAAAAGAACTTGCATGGAAACTTTTGTCCTACCCTCCCGTGGCAGCGGGGTCCTAGCGGAAACTAAGGGATATTAAGGCCTCCTTTTAATAGAGAACCGGAACAAAGCATTAGCACATAGTGAATACATGAACTCCTCAAACTACGGTCATCACCGAGAAGTATCCCGATTATTGTCACTTCGGGGTTGTCGGATCATAACACATAATAGGTGACTATAGAATTGCAAGATAGGATCAAGAACACACATATATATTCATGAAAACATAATAGGTTCAGATCTGAAATCATGGCACTCGGGCCCTAGTGACAAGCATTAAGCATAGCAAAGTCATAGCAACATCAATCTTAGAACATAGTGGATACTAGGGATCAAACCCTAACAAAACTAACTTGATTACATGGTAAATCTCATCCAACCCATCACCGTCCAGCAAGCCTACGATGGAATTACTCACGCACGGCGGTGAGCATCATGAAATTGGTGATGGAGGATGGTTGATAATGACGACGGTGACGAATCCCCCTCTCCTGAGCCCCGAACGGACTCCAGATCAGCCCTCCCGAGAGAGATTAGGGCTTGGCGGCGGCTCCGTGTCGTAAAACGCGATGAAACTTTCTCGTTGATTTTTTTCTCCCCGAACGTGAATATATGGAGTTGGAGTTGAGGTCGGTGGAGGTCCAGGGGGCCCACGAGACAGGGGGCGCGCCCAGGGGGAGGGGGCGCGCCCAGGGGGAGGGGGCGCGCCCCCACCCTCGTGGACAGGTTGTGGGCCCCCTGGTCTTGATTCTTTCGCCAGTATGTTTTATATTTTCCAAAAAGTGCCTCCGTGGATTTTCAGGACATTCCGAGAACTTTTGCTTTCTACACATAAAACAACATCATGGCAGTTCTGCTGAAAACAGCATCAGCCCGGGTTAGTTTGATTCAAATCATGTAAGTTAGAGTTCAAAACAAGGCAAAAGTGTTTGGAAAAGTAGATACGTTGGAGACGTATCAACTATAGACTTACAATATAGGATCAAGAACACACATATATTCATGAAAACATAATAGGTTCAGATCTGCAATCATGGCACTCGGCCCTAGTGACAAGCATTAAGCATAGCAAAGTCATAGCAACATCAATCTCAGAACATAGTGGATACTAGGGATCAAACCCTAACAAAACTAACTTGATTACATGGTAAATCTCATCCAACCCATCACCGTCCAACAAGCCTACGATGGAATTACTCACACACAGCAGTGAGCATCATGAAATTGGTGATGGAGGATGGTTGATGATGACGATGGCGACGAATCCCCCTATCCGGAGCCCCGAACGGACTTCAGATCATCCCTCCCGAGAGATATTAGGGCTTGGCGGCGGCTCTGTATCGTAAAATGCGATGAAACATTCTCTCTGATTTTTCTCTCTGTGAAATGGAATATATGGAGTTGGAGTTGAGGTCGGTGGAGCGTCAGGGGGCCCACGAGACAGGAGGGTGCGCCCCCCACACTCGTGGATAGGGTGTGGGCCCCCTGGTCTTTATTCTTTTGCCAGTATTTTTTATATTTTCCAAAACTTATCTCTGTGGATTTTCAGGTCATTCCGAGAACTTTTGTTTTCTACACATAAAACAACATCATGGCAGTTCTGCTGAAAACAACATTAGTCTGTGCTAGTTTCATTCAAAGCATGCAAGTTAGAGTCCAAAACAAGGGCAAAAGTGTTTGGAAAAGTAGATATGTTGGAGACGTATTAGGCAGCTGCATGGGAGCGGTGGCAGAGGCTTGGCGGGTGCAGTCCTGGCTATGGCCTCGCGGACGTCTCCGGCAAGGGCCTTGCCGGGGGCCCCGGCAAGTGTCTTGCCGCGGCGTTGCGGTCGTCCCCGGCAAGGGTCTTGCCGGGGGTCTTGTGGGTTTCCTCGGCAAGGATCTTGCCGAGGTTCGTCGTCTTCTACTCTTGTGATTTGGAGTGTTCCTTGTCTTCACAAAGATCTGCATGCCACCATGGAGGCGCCTCCCGAGCCTACGTTCCAGCGTGGTTGGTGATGCTGGAGAAACTAGGGCCCAAGGGAGGCGCATCCTGCTGGCTCAGGTAGGCTGCCCCGGCAAGGGCCTTGCCAGGGCCGTGGGGGCTGCCCCGACAAGGACCTTGCCGGGGGAAACCACCTCGCCTTCTTGTTCTTTATGCTTCTGTCTTGGCGTTGCTTTGATTCTGTGTTGTGGCTCCGATTTCCTATCTCTGCCTTGCTCAAGTGTGGTCGTGGGCGTGGCTCTGACTGCCCGTGCACAAATAAGGGGTACAAAAGAGCGCGCCTATTTTGGTACACCGACAATTTGTTTGTTTTGCATGAAAAAAAGTGCAAGTTTTGAAATTCAATGTCTCCAACTCGAAACTTAGATTGTCCATTCAATTCAAATATGGATCATTGAGCTACTACAAGAAAATACCATCATATGGTCCAATTCAAATGAAATTCCAAATGTGTTTATCCTAAATATGATGACAAAAGCAAAAATGTGTATGTGTATGAATAAAGTGGATGATTATAAAGTTTGAACATGCCCGTATGTGTATATCTCTAGGTTTGATATATGAATTTGAAATCACGAAATCCCGGCTTAAAAATGTACTTCCGTTTAAATGAATTACAAAAGCTAATGATGGAGTCGAATTCCAAAATTCCAATCTTAGGTTTGTAATTCTGGTACATCAAAGTATATCACGCATGTTCAAAAGTATCGTTATCTCATAGTCCAAACTGTGAAACAAATTGATCAACCTTGAGTGCACACACTATTGACCATGTATATCTCAATTATGCTAAAGTCCCTCAAATATAGACACCTCACTCTTTATCTGAAGCCAACCCGTGCCCCTCGTCGCCCACCCCCCACCCCTCGTCCCCCCACACACAGAGAGAAGTCGTTCTCTCCCCCAAACACCAACACACGAGCACATTAACACCCCTCTCTCTTCTAAAGTCCGGACCCCAATATAGGTCTCTATCACTTTGTCTCTTGGGCATGCACACATCTCTTCCCCCACTCTCTAGCTAGGTCTCCCAGCATCTCTCTTTCTCAAGCACAGGCACTATGTAGAGTGTATCTTTCCCATAGACACAAAACGTCGCCCCCAAACGTCTATCTCCCTAGTTATGTGGTTCTCGCACACTCACCTCACACACCACCCCACTACAAAACAAGCACACTTTGTCTCCTTGTGCACCACTCTCCTCTTTCTATCTCTCCCACATGCGGACCCACCCCAGCTCCTCCCTGTATACATATATGTCGTGACTCTTTCCATAGCTCCCTAATGTATCATCGTTCTCGATCTCGCACATTGTTCTCTACACCATATATTCTAGATCTCTCATGAAGTCCCTATCACACACACAATGACTCGCTTCCCTTGCATCTCCGTACATAGGCCAATTTCAAAAAACATCAACATTGTCTCCCTATCTATACGCCATTTATGGACACAAACGCCCT
>NC_041383.1:372075145-372115896 GCF_002162155.2 Triticum dicoccoides | reverse complement strand
GTCACACCATTCCCCCTTTTCTTATACTAGGTTTACATCATTAGTGGTCTCTCTACTCCACATACACACACTCCCTCTCACACACAAATGCGCGCACAAACACACAGACACACACAAACACTCATTAATCTGGATCCTCATCTCTCCCCATGTCCGCATGTGTATCTCGCACACTCACTCTCTAATTATGTATATGTGTCTCCATGTTACACAACACAAAGCCCCATGTACATGTCTCTCTCTATCCTTCACACACATAGACACAAAGAATCTGTTATCATTGCCTCAGTATCTAGACATATCACACACGCACACTATCTCTCTCTCTCGCCAACACGCTCAACAAGGGTTTCCCTGTGAATAACTTACCGTCTATTCATCAACAGTCGCGGCATTACGGCGAACACGAGACGTGAAAAATAATAAATCTATACGTGCTTAGACCACCTAGTATGACTACCAGGACTAGAGCAAGCCAAAAAGCGCGCCGCCGTCACCCCCTCCTTATCGGCGACGGGAAAACCTTTGTTTTACACAGTCGAGAAGTCATTGTGCTAAGGCCTCACATGTTGTGAGGCATTGAATAGAATGTAGATGCTAGTTTACAGAAACAAGTATTGATAATATGTTTGTATCTCCATACTTATAATTCTTCTCTTATTAAAAACCGAGTTGGTGATGATGTTACACGTGCCATCTTGCAATATAGACCGTCCAATCTATATCCGACTGATGGAAATTAAACTAAAAGATACCTGCACCCCTCTCCACATTTGCAGACAAGGCCTTCCCTCGTTCATCCTTATCTCCAACAACCTCATTGTTGAGCAATTAAGAAAGGAAGCCTCTGGAACAAACTGGCCTGGTGGTCGTTGCCGGCGTCGTCAATCCCCATGCCTCTGCTCAGTCCGACCACCAATCACCACCAAGCCCCACTCTTCTTTACCTTATCTCCTATTTATCGAGATATCATTAGTTTTTACACATGGGATTACTCCCACATGGGTCAATCACAACGAGTGTTTTTATAAAAAAATGCATCTTGATGTTTCGTGCAATGCACGGATCTTGCTAGTACTCCTACGGAAGACTAAGTTGGTTATGATGGTGTGTCTGCCATCCGTCGTTTGTGACCATTAGATCTACATCTAACGACGTGAGGTAAGTTGTAGCCTTTTCTCACAAACATCCCACTTGTCTACCAATTTGAAGAAAAACCCATAATTAGTATCTTAAACCCAACCACATCCTTCCCTCACCTCACCAAAACAGCCCAAGGAATATATTATAATTAAAACATAATATATCTCTAGTGATATATGTATATCAAAATTAGAGTGTTTTGTATCAAGTTTGTGAATAAGTATTATTCCAATTATGATTTGTTGCAGTGCACATGAACATTGCTAGTATTTCCAGCCATGCAATTTTTTCCCTAGTATTCCATAGTTTCGAGTTTTCCATCAAGATATTAGTCACTCATGGTTGATATTTACTTTCAATCATGTACACATATGCACTATGTAACTAGCCTTGCTTATTGGGTTCCAAAGCTTAACTTTCACTCCTACTTTCAATATGTAGAGTATTTAATAAAAAACTACCACTTTCATCCAGCCCTAGGAAGAATCTATTGTACAAAAAATAGGAAAAACATACCCAAAATTTCTTAATCCACGCCAAAAACTACTACCTACCGATTAGGATAGTTTAAACCCATTTATGACAGGGTTGGCCCACACGTCCGTGCTGACAAGGCAGCTTAAACCAACACATTTTGTTTGACCATTGACATGAGGGACCCACATCTGACCTTCTATCCTGTTATTCCCCCTTAAATCATTATTTTTCCTAAACATTACTTCAAACAGTACTGATGCGTGTTCGTCGGTGGCGCCGGTGATGAGCGAGTTGGCCGCCGCTCCGCCGGACGGGCCGGACGCCGCGCTGGCCTCCGCACGGGTTTGCAGGCTGGCCCGAGCGTGACTCACGAGCGAGCAAGCCGCCGTGCTGGCTTCGCTCGAGCGAGATGGCTGGCCTTAGCGCGGCGCGCGCGAGCAAGCCGCCGCGCCGTCGTGCCAATCTAGCTAGCAAACCTTGCAGACAAGCAGCTGGACGGAGCTATCTTGGCTAGCTAGCGGCCGCAAGCGCCGGACGGAGCTGGCATCCGGGTTGCCACAAGATGGGCTCCGCACCACCGGCGGTTTTGACCTCACGTTCTGCCGGCGGTGGTAGCTGCGTCCCATGGCCGAAGATGACTAGGTGGAAGGGCCGGAGGTAGGAGGTCACTTGGGGAGTTTTGTGCAGACTGACATGTAGGTCCCGCAAGTCATAATGCCCGGTCGAATAGAAGGCGTTGATTTAATGGGCAACATGGGCTCTATTTGGATACTGTAAGTCAGAGGTTAGATTCTAACCCTGAACTAACTCTAACCAAAGTGGTGTTTGGATGGCAGGGTTAGATTGACAACAAATGTATCCAAACAGGGCCATGGGTTGAAACGTGCCTATAACGACACTTTGTAGAGTAGTCATTTCTTGGTAGGGCTGGTTGGTAAGAGCATGTACAATGGTTGATAAGGTAGTCTTATCTTAAGTCTGCCACGTATGCAAGTGGTAGTAGTTTCTTGGCATTATTAGTGGTTTCTTGCATTATTAGGGGTTTCTTGTAAAGAACAATGTACTACTAGAGACAAAAGGCGATTCTAGGTTGCATTGTACTCCAACGAGTACTACTAGTGATCGCGGGAGTGTATACCTCGTTTTGTGGGTTCGATCCTGGCCGAACGCACGGCGGCCTTTTTTTAAAATAGTAACTTTGCTGTGAGCCAATATTTTACACGGGTAGTTTGAGTTTTGAAGTCAAACAGATGTGCGGCACCACAATCTGGGTGCACTGGATAGCCTAGCCATGTGAACGGGTTTTCCTTCCCAGCATCTCGTGGCTCGCGTGCTCGCCGTAGCCGCACCTCGCTTGCAGCTTCCTCATCAGCTAGTAGCATGTTTAAACTAGCGCCTCCCAATTAAGCCCGAGGAGCTGGAAAAGCCTGGCGGAACATTGGGAACTGTGCAATATGGCTCTGTACGTAAAGTGCTCTACTACTACTCTGTAGCTTGTGGCGTTGCACGCATGGACTTCACTCCATTATCGGCTCTACTATAAAAGAAATTCCTCTTGACGTGTTTTTTTGAAACGGAGGCAAAAGCTTTGCTTCATCTCATTCATAAAGAAGAAACTACTAACAAAGTTCAATGAGATCCATTACACCTCCACAAATGGAAGCGAAAAGCCTAGTCTCGCTGTATCAAATAACTCAAATGTTATGCCCCCACAGTAACCATCGCTGATAAATAGGCTGCTAGTGTGTGCGTGAGAGGAGCGGCTGAGTAGGCCAGCTACGTGAGAGGAGTGGCTGAATAGAGCACCAAGAGTACCCACTAGGCCACTACACAGGTGTACTTTCCCTGCATTGTTAGTACAACGATGGTTCTAGAGAACAGTAGTACCCTCCACTTCCAACTGTAGCTCCTTGGCCCTGAGATTCAAGAGTTCAAAACTTGTGCACTATACTAGAAGTATAGTACATCGCACTACTAGTTGAGAAAGTAGTACTAGTACTGCTATACTACGAGTACGTACTCCTCCGTCACATAATGTAAGACGGAGGTAAAGATTTTCAACGTTCAATGAGGCAAAAGTTTGGTCATCCAATGGTGTTTTCACCTGGCTTTCGTCAACGAGAGTTCACTTTGGTGGTTTCCTTCTGTCGTGCTCGATTTTGGTTGGATTGTCACACGGTTAGTATCACTCTTCAATCTTGTTTTGGTGGTTATCCTCAAGGGTTTCGTGTGCATCATCTCAAGGACAAAACTTTCAAGTTTTCTGTTGCTTCAAAAGCAGTGGGTTTTGAGATCTATAATCATGGCCGTGTGGTTGAAAAGGATTTTGAGTTAGCAATCTTTGGGGTTTTGGAGTCCCCAACTGGATGTGTGAAGAGCAACTATTTTATCGTGAAGAGGATGCTTCTTGGACTTTGGTCACTAGTGGTCCGCGCCCACAAACTGCCGCCGACAATGTTTCCGGTGATCAACTCCGGCCATCGGTTTTTTCTCGCCTTGCGAATATTCCGAGCTCTAGCAATAATGTGGCCTTGGACAATAATGAGCCCTTAATGCTCAATCTTAATACCTTAGGAGAGGTTCACGCTGCGGTTTCACAGGGAAGGAATCAGGGTTATTCAAATGACTCGCTTCAGTGGTATGCGTGTGGCAAGATGGGCCACTTTGCCACGGAGTGTCACGAGAAATGGTTACCTGGGCTTTTTCCATTCCTTCGGTTTGCAACTTTTCCCAGCCCACCTAATGAGGCTTGGGACATAGATGCGGTCCAGGACTGGTTTAAGTTTACTGGCCCAGCCTGTGACCCCTCGGTGGTTTCCTCTTTTAGCGAGCTCTGTTTGGGATCTTTCCCTAATTTCTAGCCTCGTTTTGCACTTTCCTCCTCAACTTCTATGCACTGCTCTCCTATTTCTCCATAGTACACAAACTCTGCTCCCGTCACCTTGAGCTTGACATCGACGGTGAGCGCTCGTGCGGAGGCTCCGATGGCCAACATTCCGATTGACCCGCGCCCCTTTGTGCCCCATAGCTTTGATATTCAGCAGGTCGAGGGCCGCAATAGGGTGGCTCGGGTGGTGCTTCCGCATCGTCCTCGTTGCCATGAAGATTGGGCGATTGCGACAATCCATCCCCTCCCTGTTGATGCTCCATTTCCCAATGTAAGAGATGTTCTTGAAGAGTTTATTGTTGAGCATAGGCAGTTGGGGTTGAGGGACATTCAGCGATGCCCGTTTGGAGAGGCTTATGTGGCCTTACAAGGGTTCAAGACAGGGATAAGTTGGTGCTACATAGCCTGCATGAATTTGGTGATGTGTTGATTTCATTTGTGAAGCATGATGAGGGTAGAAACCACAGGTGGCTCCATTTCAATAGGACTGTTTGGTTACTTCTGACGGGAGTTCCTTTTGATTTTCGCAACACTGAAGATTTAGCCTGTGCTGTCAATAAGTTTGGCCGTATGATCTCTTGGGACAAGAAAGATGATCACATGGGGCGTATTGTGGTCAAAGCTCGAGTTATGAATCTGGATATCATTCCCAAAAGTATGAGATGGTCTGAAGGGGATGAGTTTGAGGAAGATGGCTGGTCTTCATCCATTAAAGTTCTGGCAAGCGACCTTCTTGGTGGGGGCCCGGCAGATGAGGATCCTATTCCTCCTAACAATGTGGACCCACACCTATTGCTTGAGAATGTTGTGCCTGGAGATGGTTTCCATAATGTTGCTCTCAACAACAATCCTATGGATGTTCAGAATGAGGAGAATTGGGATAATTGGAATGTACACTAGCAGGATAACCAGAATGCGGTACTTGAAGATCTTCTGGATGCATTTCAGCAAGAAGAAATGGCCTGGGCAGATGGGGAAGAACTGCTTCCTGCACTTAGTAATAGTAGCTTATCTTCAGACATGTCTTTTTCTGAAGGAGATAATACAAACCTCCTTTTGCCACCTATAGTAGTGGAGAACTTTCACCCTAGGGCTGTAGAGCATGCTGTTTTACGTCCTCCTGCCATTGTGGTTGCCAATGGCCTACAGAACATTATCCATGCTTATCAATCTGATGATGAGGATCCTCATTTGATGCAAGGGCAGAACCTGGATGCTGCAATGATTGATGTGGATCTACATGATCAAGTGTCACGCCCAATATACGACCCTATCCTAAAGGAACTCGAAGGTCCCACCAAGGATAGAAGCGCATATTGGAGACACTTTTGCAAGGTGGATATCATTACATCGTACCATTACATAATAGTTGGGGATACATAAAAGAGGCATACAATGCCACATGAATACAACAACATCATACATAAGAGCGAAATCCGATTACGGATGAAACACAAACATAAACTCAAACGACATCCACCCTGCTAGCCCAAGCTGCCGACCCGAAACCTATCCCCTGAACTACGAAGAAGGAGAAGATGAACTCAAAGCAAGCAAGCATCGTTCTCACGGCATGATCATCGCATTACCAGTACTTGCAACTGTTGTTGTAGTAATCTGTGAGCCATGAGGACTCAGCAATCCCATTAACATGGGTATCAAGACTAGCAAAGCTTAATGGGTATGGAATGGATAAGTGGTGAGGCTGCAGCAAGCGACTAAGCATGATATGGTGGCTAAATTACGAGTACAAGAGTAAGATGACAAGCTACGCAAACGGTCGCAAACTAGTAATGATCAAGAGGTGATCCTGAACTACTTATGTTCAAACATAACCCCATCGTGTTCTCTTCTTGACCCTCTCGAAAAGAGACCATCACGGTTACACACGCGGTTGGGTATTTTAATTCGAATCTGGTGTCAAGTTCACTACAACCGAACATTAAAAATTTCCATCTGCCACATAACCGCGGGCACGGATTTCAAAAGTTTAAACCCTGCAGGGGTATCCAACTTAGCCCATTATAAGCTCATGATTCACGGAGACAATCCTCCATCGCGGGACATCCGATCAGACTCGGGGTCCCGGTGCACAAGACATTTCGACAATGGTAAAACTAATCCAGCAAAGCCTCCCGCTGTGTCAACACCCTGATAGTAGCCACGCGTATCTAGTCTCAGGACACGTCCGAATGGGAAAGCCTACGAGGCAAACCAGATCCTCGGGTTGCCCCGTGGTGGCCCTGCAGTCTGCCCATTTGGGACCAACACCATCAGCGCTGGCCACACCCTGTATGTAGAAAAATCCTCGGGTTCATGACGCCCTATGCAAATTTATTATTTAGTTGAAGTATTATTATGGAAAATGTTAAAACCAATGTTGGGACTTGCTGGAAGAGTTTTATTCAAAGCGAACTGTCAAGAGGGGTCCATAAACCCACACTGTGTTAGGGACACAAAATCAAGGAACATAACATCGGTATGACGGAAACTAGGGCGGCAAGAGTGGAAAAAAACACCAGGCGTAAGGCCGAGCCTTCCACCCTTTAGCAAGTATATAGATGCATTAATTAAATAAGAGTTATTGTGATATCCCAACATAAACATGTTCCAACATGGAGCAATCTTCAACTTCACCTGCAACTAACAATGCTATAAGAGGGGCTGAGCAAGACCCGTAACTTAGCCAAACAACGGTTTGCTGGGAAGGGTGAAAAGGTTAGAGGTTGACATGGCAATTTGGGAGGCTTGATCAACAAGTGATAGGTAGCTCAACATAGGGATAGAACGAAGCAACTAGCATAGCAATGATAGTAGTGATATCCAGGTTAACGGTCATCTTGCCTGAAATCCCGCTAGGAATAAGAATGAGGCCATGAAGAAGACGAACGGGCATAGTCGAACGAATCCTCACAATCGCAATGTTACCGAAACTATCAAGAAGAAGCAACACCGGAAAGAAGCAAACAATATGGTAAACCAACAAGCATAAACATGGCATGATGCACAAACAAGTATGATGCATGTCCGGTTTAAAATGGCATGGCAAAGTGCAACAAACAACACTACAATTTAAGTGGAGCTCAATATGCAACAAGTATGCTACTCATGGACGAAACACCACATTCAATTATTTAGTTCTCTCTCATTTATGCTACTCATCAATATTAAATGTTGTTAAACATGGCAAGAGCTGAAGCATAAATAAACTAACTATTTAGGCAAGTTTAAGTGAGGCTGGAAACAAGAAACAACAATGCCGGTAAAACCCACTTGTCATTTAGCAATTTAAGCAAACACAATTTTTAATATTTTAATGTTGTTATCATGATGCGGATGACATATGCAAGTTTTATGCAATTTTATGAAAATGTTGACATGAGCATGTTATGAAGCATTTGGTCACCATGGTGGAACAAAAGGGGTGCCACGACAACTACAACGAAAATGGTGCCACGGCAACATTCCGGTGATCTGACAACTCGTCGAGATGTCGGTGCAAAGGAAAGTGTGGATGTACGGAACATGCAAAAGATGGTGGGGTGATCCCGGATTACCGGGTTCCCACGGGTCAACGACATGGCAATCGAGGAGGAACGTGCAAGGACAACTCGGACACGGTTCGAACATGAGCATCTCATACAACAGGCATTCGTTCACGGGCATCGTCTTGGGGTTATACCTTTGAAGCATGCCTTTTCGGAGCGGTTCGAGTTCGTTGAGGGAAGTAGACGTTCCCGCGACGTAGAGGAAGTAGCAGTACACGACAACGGTAGAGGTACTCACGATTTTGGCGTCGGTAGTTGTCGGTGTCAAAACCGGCGAATCTCGGGTAGGGGGTCCCGAACTGTGCGTCTAGGCGGATGGTAACATGAGACAAGGGACACGATGTTTTTACCCAGGTTCGGGCCCTCTCGATGGAGGTAAAACCCTACTCCTTCTTGATTAATATTGATGATATGGGTAGTACAAGAGTTGATCTACCACGAGATCAGAGAGGCTAAACCCTAGAAGCTAGCCTATGGTTTGATTTTTGTTCGTCCTACGGACTGAAACTCTCCGGTTTATATAGACACCGGAGAGGGCTAGGGTTACATAGAGTCGGTTACAATGGGAGGAGATCTTATATCATATCGCCAAGCTTGCCTTCCACGCCAAGGAAAGTCCTATCCGGACACGGGACAAAGTCTTCAATCTTGTATCTTCATAGTCCGGGAGTCCGGCAAAAGGTATAGTCCGGCCATCCGGACACCCCCTAATCCAGGACTCCCTCAGTAGCCCTGAACCAGGCTTCAATGACGACGAGTCCGGCGCGCAAATTGTCTTTGGCATTGCAAGGCGGGTTCCTCCTCCGAATACTTCATAGAAGATGTTGAACACAAGGATAGTGTCTGGCTCTGCAAAATAAGTTCCACATACCACCGTAGAGAGAATAATATCTGCACAAATCTAATATGCTGACGTATTCCGCAGCATGACATCACGCCACGGCCAAGCCTTTATTCGAATCATTTTACTGTTCCACCTCAGCGCATTTAGCGAGGCGGTTTCCTTGGCACGTCTTGTCAAAGCAGAGATCATGTCCCCTTATTCCGAGATTCTCATCAATACGGGCGTGGGTAACCCAACTGCGCCATTAACCGCGGCGCTTGGGAGATAAGCGAGTTTTATTAGGCTGGTCGGGGCTTGTAGTTTCGGCTGCCCATATAAGGGGATAAGGATCCACCCTTTCCATTTACGCCTTCTTCCTCCTTTGCTTATCCATCCCTGCGCACTCGAGCTCCAACGCCCAAGTCCGCACTTCCCACCTCAACCTTCTCCAATCATGTCCGGAGCGGGAGGTAGATGGATGGCCTCCTCCCTCACGGAGGGGCAAATTAAAAAGTTGAGGAAGGCCGGGTACTTGTCTGACGACATCGCGCACCGGCTTCCAGATGAGGGGCAACTCATCCCCACCCCAAGGCCCCGTGAGAGGGTTGTATTTCTCCCCCATTTCTTCCGCGGACTGGGCTTTCCTCTTCATCCGTTCGTCCGGGGGCTCATGTTCTACTATGGCCTAGACTTCCACGATCTGGCCCCGAACTTCATCCTCAACATCTCGGCGTTCATCGTCGTGTGCGAGGCCTTCCTCTGCATCCAGCCCCACTTCGGCTTATGGCTGAAGACTTTTAATGTCAAGCCGAAGGTAGTGGGCGGCCGCCAAGCGGAGTGCGGAGGTGCCATGGTGGGCCGGATGGCCAATGTCCTATGGCTCGAGGGATCCTTTGTGTAGACAATAAAGGGGTGGCAATCGGGGTGGTTCTGCATCACCGAGCCGCGTGACCCCAAATGGGCGGCGGCCCCCGAATTCCGATCTGGCTTCCCCACATGGCTCACTTCCTGGAAAGAGACGGGCCTAACATGGGGAGATTCGGAAGAGCTGACCGGACTTCAGACCTGCGTCCAAAAGCTGGTGAACAAGAATCTCAAGCTCGTCAACGTAGTCCAGGTCATGCTTATCCGCCGGATCCTCCCATGTCAACAACGGGCCTTCAAATTGTGGGAGTTTGATCCGGCACAACACCAAACCTTGAGCAAGCTCTTCGACACTATGTACAAAGATGCCTGGAAGGTGCTGTTTAAGGGCGCCGAGGCCCCCGCATCCGCTACCGAAGATCACGGATTCAGCTCGCGGCGTCAGGCCAGCGAGGTAAGCTATTCTACCCTTTACGAGACTCTTGTTTTTCATAGTCTGACTTTATGCGGAATCTAAACTCCCTTACCTTTGACAGGACTAGCTGAAAAAGTCCGGGCAGGTTAACTGTCCGGCTCCCTTACCAGAAGACCCAGCGGACGCCCGATTGACGGGGCTGCTGGTTCCGGCACCTCATGTGGTGCCAGAGAAGAAGGCCAAGAAGAAGGCCACGGGGACTCGAAAGAGTTCCCGGCACCTGGTGGTGTTGGATTCATCGCCTGACAACCCCGAAGCACCCTCCGCCTCTGAGGACGAGGAGGAGGAAGAAGAAGAAGCCTCTCCCCCTCCAGCGGGGGGAGGAAAGAAAAGGAAGGCCGCCCCAACTGGGGAGGCCGGAGGGTCCAAGAAAGGGAAGACCCTTCTACCGGAATACGCCTCCGATGCCGAAGACGGCGGGGAGGAATGGCCATCCAGGGTCAAGCCCCTGGCAAAATCGTAAGTGTCCAGATACCAGAATAACTTATGGTGCTCCTATATTATTCGGTATTTTCTGACGCCGAATTCAATCATGCAGTCCGCCCAAGGCTCAGCTCGGCGATTCGTCGAGCGGCTCCCTAGATTCGTCGGATGTGAATAGTGTTTCACTTACGATGGTTTCCTCCCTGCTCCCTACGAACGACGCCGAGGTGGAGTCCCAAAAGGGACTAAACCAGGAGGAGGTGGTCCTGGAGGCGCTGCAAGGCGACCTCCCGGACTCTAGGCCCAAAGGGGGTAAAGCCCCAGAGGGATCTCAGTCTAGCCCTGGGCCAGACACTACTCCGGAACCATCAACGGTTCTAGAGAACGGTAGGCGGCGCCTTCACAAGAAGGGCACGCCTATGACGCCGGCGGCCTCCGTCCAACCGGAGGCACCGGCCGATTGGCTGGAGGCGCTTAACGGCGCCTCCATCGACGAGGAACACCGCACTGTTATGAGTGCGGTGATCCAGAGGGTTCAGTCTGCCAAGAGCGGGCTGACAGAAGCCTGTACAAGCCTGTTAATAGGCTTTGAGGTATGTATTCAAAACATATAAAAATGTTACCGCATAGACAGTAGCCCCTGATGCTCAGTTTGGTGTTCGGAAAGAAAAGCCGAGCTGAGGATCTAAAAAGATATTATGCAAGAGTCTAACATAAATATGTCAATATGGGAATGCAGGCTACGCTGCTGACCTCTGCCGCACTGACTGCGGAGGTCAATGCATTGAAGGAGAGTTTCGAGCGGTCCGAGAATGAGCTCGGCCGTGCCAAGAACCAGCTCGAGGACAAGGACGGTATGTAATACCGTATGTAAATGTATATAGAAATACCTTGTTGTAAAAAATGATAGGACCAAAGCGAATGTTGCAAGGGCCACGACCGAGGTGGCGACCCTGAAGGAAGCGGTGTCCAAGGCCGAAAACAGTGCGGCCTTGGAGCGCACCGAGCGAGAGAAGCAGGAGGCGCGGGTGGCGGAGGTGCGGCAAGAGCTCCAGGCTCTCGTGGAAAAACACGAGAATTTGGAGTGTGACTCGAAGACTTGAGAGTCCGAGCTCGCCTTGGCTCTTGAGATTGCCAAGAACGCTAAGGCCGAAGCCCAGAAGGCCCTCCAGGAGATCGAGGCGATAAAGAAAATAGCGGCGGGTAAGGAATTCTTTATGCAAAGCAAGCATATAAAAGTGAATTATCTGTTACTTACCCGAATCCGGAGCTCTCTAGGAGCGTTCGCCGATCTGCCCCATAGTGTGTCTGATGCTGCCGCATTCTACCGAGCCGAGGAGGGGAGCTCGACGGAAAAGGTGTTCTGGTCTCAATATGCTGAGGCGGGACATCCGGTGCCCCTGAGCAACCAGCTGAAGCAGCTGGTCGAGCTCCACAAGGTGGCCGAACAGGCCATGAAGGGCCTCATAGTTCGGCTGTGGCCTAGAGAAGCCATGCCTGGGAGTTACTTTGGTCTGGTGTGGCGGCTGGTGGACGCTTGTCCATGGATTGAAGTCATCAAGCGCTCCGTCTGTATTGAAGGTGCCCGTCAGGCCCTCGCCCGTGCTAAAGTGCACTGGGGCAAGCTGGACGCTGAGAAGATATTGACGGACGCGCCACCGCCGGGCAAGGAGTATCGCACGCCCGAGATGTATTATAAGGGCGTCCTAAAGGGTGCCCGCCTTATAGCGGGTGAATGCTCCAAAGATGTAATTTTTGAGTAGACTCGCATCTGTTATCCTGTACGCTGAAAACTTTGTTCATATGCACTAAGCAATGCTTGTTAATTTAAAATATTACCTTCTGTGCGGCCGTTTATTAAATCTGAGAGATGCAAGCCGTCGGCTTCTACCCCCATGCCACGAGTGCTGGGGTGTTCGGGATAAACCTGAGCGCTCTTGTTCCCATTCTTGGGTCCATCTAGGCAGGCGCTCAGCACAACGAACAAGGCCATCAGACTTATAATGCTTTATCACTCTCACTTAGCCATATAATTCTATAATTTTAAATTTCGGCGAAGCCCCTAGTATTCGGAAGACCGAGTTCGGGGTGCTATCCACGCCTAGGCCAGATAAATCCGGCTCCTCGCTCTAAGCGGCATAAGTCTTTAGGGACTCAAAAAACCTCGCGAACCGCGACCGGTCTCTCACACTATCATGACGGTCAATTTTAGCTTTCTCTACTGAGGTGTTAACCCAACTCAACTGGGGCACAATCGCAGTAGTTCTCCCAGCGCTACCTTAGCCAAAATTGCGGAACGTAAGGTACCAAAACATGGGAGCCGGGCAAACCCAACTATTGACCCAAGACATGATTCGGATCCGATGCATATAGTGCTATAAGTTCGGGGTGCCGCACTCATGAGAGTGTTCGGTCTTCTCACACCATGTTATGGGGTGCTTAAGCCCCTGGTGTATTGGCTGTACCAAAGTGTACGATTGCATAATGTCATGACTGAACATATTTGTATAAAAATAGATGAATACAATAATAGATAAGAGCTATGTATTGTTTATTAAAAATGGCTTCTATGAAAGCAGAACGATACAAATAGTGCGATAAGCAAGAGATGGGATTATTTGACATGTCCCCCTCGAGGGGCAAGCTGCGGGACTTTAAGTAAAACAGGTATTTAGCTCGTTATAGAGATCACCTGGACATTTTGACGTGGCTTGTTCTCTCCCTGGCTGTTGCATCATGTGTTCGGCGAGTGTATTGCCGGACAGGCCTTCCGAATAGTTAGGTCCTAAAAGTATATAAAAAAAAGGAAACGGCAGAATAGGGAGCCCCTAAGTGCGGTTGAGCCGCATTCTGGGCGTGCCGTAGTTGTGCCCCTCCCCTTATGCCCATGGTATTTCCAAAGCGTAATTATGTACGCGGGGTACCGATATCACCATCTGGCGAGGGCTGGGGTTGGGGCCGCACTGCTATGCTTGCTCGGGACGTGCCAGCCGGTTTTGTTCTAGGTTACTTCGGGTGCGCTTGACGTTGTCCGGATGTTTAACACCCGGATTGGAGAGTTGCCTTGAGAGGCTGCTCTGTACTTCCGCCGCCAGGGCCGCCGTGTGCTCCTCCATTCGGAGAGAGTGTTCGGTGTTTCTATTTACCGTAATGACTCCGCGAGGGCCTGGCATCTTGACCTTGAGGTATGCATAGTGCGGCACCGCATTGAATTTTGCGAATGCGGTTCGTCCGAGCAGGGCGTGATAGCCACTGCGGAATGGGACTATGTCGAAGATTAACTCTTCGCTTCAGAAATTATCCGGGGATCCTAAGACCACTTCAAGTGTAACCGAGCCTATACAGCTGGCTTCTACACTTGGTATGACGCCTTTAAAGGTTGTCTTTGTGGGTTTAATCCTTGACGGATCTATACCCATTTTTCGCATTGTATCCTGATAAAGCAGGTGCAGGCTGCTGCCGCCATCCATGAGGACTCAAGTGAGGTGAAATCTGTCAATGATTGGGTCTAGGACCAATGCGGCGAATCCGCCGTGACGAATGCTAGTGGGGTGGTCCCTTCGATCAAAAGTGATCGGGCAGGAGGACCATGGGTTGAACTTTGGGGCGACTGGCTCCAACGCATAGACGTCCTTGAGAGCACGCTTCCACTCCCTTTTGGGGATATGGGTTGCGTATATCATGTTCACCGTCTGTACTTGCGGGGGAAGCCCTTCTGTCCTCTGTTGTTCGGCGGCCAGGGCTCCTCCTCGTCATCGCTACACAGCCCCTTGTCTCTGGTTTTGGCACTTAACTTGCCTCCCTGCTTGAACACCCAACAATCCTTGTTGGTGTGGTTGGCTGGTTGTTCGGGGGTGCCGTGTATCTGGCACGAGCGATCGAGTATCCGGTCTAAACTGGATGGGCCTGGAGGGTTTCTTTTGAATGGCTTCTTCCGCTGACCGGGTTTAGAGCCTCTGAATCCGGCATTAACTGCCGTATCCTCAGTATTGTCGCCGTTAATGCGGTGCTTGTGCTTGTTGCGACGTGACCTGCCATTGTTGTCCTTGGTATCCGAATTGCCAGGGCTCTTGGTTATGTTATTGCTACGATCTAGCCAGCTGTCTTCTGCCGCGCAAAAGCGGGTCATGAGTGTTGTGAGGGCTGCCATAGATTTCGGCTTCTCCTGTCCTAGGTGCCGGGCAAGCCATTCATCTCGGATGTTGTGCCTGAAGGCTGCAAGGGCCTCGGCGTCCGGACAGTCGACTATTTCATTTTTCTTGGTTAGGAACCGTGTCTAGAATTGTCTGGCCGATTCCTCTGGCTGCTGGATTATGTGGCTTAGGTCATCGGCGTCTGGTGGTCGCACATAAGTGCCCAGGAAGTTGTCAAGGAATGCGGATTCCAGGTCCTCCCAGCAACTAATTGACTCTGCTGGCAGGCTGTTAAGCCAATGCCGAGCTGGTCCTTTAAGCTTGAGAGGGAGATATTTGATGGCGTGTAGATCATCACCACGGGCCATGTGGATATGAAGGAGATAATCCTCGATCCATACCGCGGGATCTGTTGTGCCATCGTATGATTCAATGTTTACGGGTTTAAAACCCTCGGGGATTTGATGATCCATTACTTCGTCTGTGAAGCATAGTGGGTGTGCGGCGCCCCTGTACTGGACTATATCGCGACATAGCTCGGATGAGCTTTGTCTGTTGTATTTGGCTAGGCCGTATTTATCATATCCGGTGTGACGGTTATCGTCACGTGACGTACGGCGCCCACGCGATCCGTAGATCGATCTTGTTTCCCTTGCCTTATCCTCCAATATGTCTCACAGGTCTGTTGCGTTTCCCCGTGCTCTGGTATTCTTGGAGCGGCGCCGGGGTGCGGCTTGGGTTGAGGGCCGAAAGGCCTCTCTGTCGCGGCCACAGGGTGGCCGATCGGGCGCATCGTACGCTGGTGATGTAGATTTAGTTGCTTCCTCCTCTAGTTGGGGTAGCAGCCTGCGCTTTGGGTAACTCTTGGAGAAGCGTTCGAGTTTATACTCTTCGGCCGCCAGGACTTTAGTCCATCTGTCGGCTAGCAAGTCTTGGTCAGCTCTAAGTTGCTGTTGTTTTTTCTTGAGGCTCCTCGCCGTGGCCATAAGCCTGTGTTTGAACGCTCTTGTTCGACGGGATCCTCTGGCACGACGAATTCGTCGTCGTCGAGGCTTGCCTCGTCTTCGGAGGGAGACATATAATTGTCGTCCTCGACCTCCCTGTCTGCCGCTCTCTCATGAGGGCTGATTCCTCCGTCCTCCTACGCTGAATCCTACTGGAGGGGGCTGTCTTCGGCACTGTCCGGGGTGTTGATGTCTCCAGTGCCGGACTCGCCGTTTTTGCTTTGGCGGGATTTAGAGCGGCGCCGTTGACGTCGGCGCTTGGGTTGCTTCTTGGAGGGGTCGTCCTCTGTTTTTTCACCGCCATCCCGTGCTTTGGGGGTGTCCACCATGTATATGTCATATGACGAGGTGGCCTTCTAGTGCCCTATAGGTGCTGGTTCTTGGTCGTCTCCTTCATTAGCGTCCATACCGTCGATGTCTTCGGAGTCGAAGTCGAGCATGTCGGTTAGATCGTCGACAGTGGCTACAAAGTGGGTGGTGGGTGGGTTTCGAATTTCTTCGTCGTCCGCATCCCAACCATGCTGACCATAGTCCGGCCAGGGCTCTCCTGACAAAGAGAGAGACTTTAGTGAATTCAGGATATCGCCAAAGGGCGAGTGCTGAAAGACGTCCGCGGCGGTGAACTCCATGATCGGAGCCCAATCGGGTTCGATCGGAAGGGGTGCGGATTCGGAGTCCGGCACCTTGGAGTCACAGGCCTTGCAAAGGACTAGGCTGGTATTCGGCTCTATCACTGTAGAGATTGCGGCTCCTGGGGCAGCGTCCAACCATATGTCCCCGACTGGTGCAGTCGGCTCCGAGCTAACGGTCGGAGCGGACACCTGAGCGGCGCTCTGGGCGCTGTCCGATGGCAGAGCTAGATCATGCCCATCGTGAGAGTGCGGCGCGCTCGGCTGTGGCTCGAATCCGTCGAAGATCAAGTCCCCACGGATGTCGGCCGTGTAGTTTAAGCTTCCAAACCTAACCTGATGGCCAGGGGCGTAGCTTTCGATCTGCTCCAGATGGCCAAGCGAATTGGCCCGCAGTGCGAAGCCGCCGAATACGAAGATCTGTCCGGGGAGAAAAGTCTCACCCTGGATCACGTCGTGGTTGACGATCGAAGAAGCCATCGGGCCTAAGGGTGACGACACAGATGAACTCTCAATGAAAGCACCAATGTCGGTGTCGAAACCGGCGGATCTCGGGTAGGGGGTCCTGAACAGTGCGTCTAGGCGGATGATAACAGGAGACAAGGGACACGATGTTCTTATCCAGGTTCGGGCCCTCTCGATGGAGGTAAAACCCTACTCCTGCTTGATTAATATTGATGATATGGGTAGTACAAGAGTTGATCTACCACGAGATCAGAGAGGCTAAACCCTAGAAGCTAGCCTATGGTATGATTGTTGTTCGTCCTACGAACTAAAACTCTCCGGTTTATATAGACACCGGAGAGGGCTAGGGTTACATAGAGTCGGTTACAATGGGAGGAGATCTTCATATCATATCGCCAAGCTTGCCTTCCACGCCAAGGAAAGTCCTATCCGGACATGGGACGAAGTCTTCAATCTTGTATCTTCATAGTCCGGGAGTCCGGCCAAAGGTCATAGTCCGGCCATCCGGACACCCCCTAATCCAGGACTCCCTTAGTAGTTGTACACGGTTCGTAGATGTTCGAGCCATCGGTAGAGGTACTTGTCGCATCATCGGGCGTAGTCGACCTTGGCGTATTCGTGCGTAGGGGTACTTGCCAAAATCCAAGGAACAGTAGTGGTACATGGTCTTCACTTTGTAGTCGGACTTGGCGAATCCACGTAGTGGTACTTGTCGGTCTCGGTCAGGGCGTTCCTGGTCTTGAGAAAGTCCCCGAAAGAGAGCTTGGCGTCCACAAGGACATGGAGCTGCGGTCTTGGCATCGGGCAGGGGATCGAAGGCCAACGAGGGTTGCGTGGGTGTTGGAGGCGGGGCCGGTCGATGTTGTCCGATCAAGGACGAAGCCGGAGAAGTAGGGGCGGAGCTGGGAAGAAGCGGCTGCAGCAGGAGCTTGTGGTCGGGTTGGCCATGGCGTGGAGGATGAACCAGGTGGCCTCAGCGAGGAGGCGCGATGGCAGGGCCGACGGAAGCAGCAACTCGGACAGCAAGGCATGGCCATGGAAGGAGCCTGGACGCGAGGGACACTAGCGGCGGGGTCGCGCGCGAGGTGGCCCTCCTGGTTGTCACCGACGGCGGCGGGTGGCGAGCGAGTGAGGGGATCGGGCGCGATGCTGGATCTAGGAGAGGAACACTCGTGTGCGTGGGTGCTGGCGACGCAAGGGAATCGAGAGGAGGGGTGTTGGGGATCGAGGCTCGCTAGGGTTAGATAGGCAGGGGCCGGCTGGGCCTTGGGCCAAATGGGCTGCGGGGAAGCAGGCCGGCTTGGCTGCTAGGCTCTCTTCTATCTCTCACTCCAAAGAAAATAAAACAAAACAAAGATAAGAAAGAAAAGAAAGGGAGGTTAGGGGAAGAAGTTGGACACACAGATAATTTTCCCGGACTCTCAAAAATGTGTTTGTTCCAGGAAAATGGGAATGGCCATGCTTGCAAGATTTAAATTCAAACTCATTTGAATTTAACTCAAATGGTTTGAACTAGGACATGGTTTAGGAGTGGCCAAAATGCTGAGATTTTTGGTGGAGCTCCGGAAAGTGATGAAAGAATTTATGGGCAAAGTTGGAGAGTAAGAATTGAGATAACAAAGGCATGGAATATTTATTTGCAAGTGTGTTATGATCTATTCCAAATAATGGAATATTTAATATAGCTCTCTATCAATATTGAGAGACTTTTATATGTTATAAAGAGAAATCACCATGTGAAATCCCTCGATTTAAATGGATCGAAGATCCATGCAATTTCTTTAGATGAGTTCTAAAAAGAGTTGCATGATGACATGATACAATGCAAATGATGCAATGATGAATGCAACAAACAAAACAAAACACACGGCGGCAACGAGAAATATAGAATAGCTGGATGTCTTATGGAGCGTCGGTCTCGGGGCGTCACAACTCTCCCACACTATCAGAGGATCTCGACCCGAGATCCTAGGGATGGCACCGGGGGAAATAGAAGATGAAGAGGTAAAACAAAGTTGCTTCTTTGACAAACGAGTGAAACCAATGAACCTTGAGAGGTTGAAAACTTGAAAGAAAGAACACAGCCGAGTTGAACGAAATTGAAAACACTCCGTTAGAAAAGAGGAACAAGGAACATTGTGAAAGTATTGTAGGTAGAAAGACATAAAACAAGAGCTTAACGAACCAAAAGAATATGAAAGCACACCGGTATAACGAAATAGCCAAGAAACAAGAATGACAGAATTTGGACAGCACTCCGGTAGAAAAGAGAAGGAAAACTTGATAAGATGAATAGAACTTGAAAGGAGAACACCACACTCCGGTTAAATGGATAAGCAATAAAAAGAAAAGAATATGATCTTGACAAAACGAGATGATGGGTGAAGAGAGCAACATCACAATGCCTCCGGAAGAAATGAAAGAATGGAATGAAAAGAACGGAGAGAAAAAACAACATGTTCTACCTCAAATCAATTTGAGAGAGCATCCTTAAAAGAAGGATTGAACGGAGTTGTTGAAGAATCAACAATCAAATGATATACTCCTCGTGAGCGTATGAAAGCATCTCAAAACTAGAGGTGAGATTCTGCCACTAACGGGAACAATTGCTTGCCTGAGATCAACCAAGAGATGAAAAACTTCTTCCACCAAGATGATAAAGAGATAACTTGGATCATTGATAAGCACCACAAATAGCAACATTCCTTAGGGAAGGCTTTAGGTGAAATATATATCATGATAACTCCAACAAAGAAATTATCATGGGTTGAAACAACTCATGAAAAAGAGAAAATGATGGTTTTACAATATCTCATTCCTGAAAAGTTGTGAATCATGAAACACTAAGGGAAATTGTCAAGAGTGACATAAAACCATCTCAAAAGATAAGATAGAAGAAATTGCACTTCAGAATGCACGATGAAGGATGCTTGAACTCCTCCAACAAGAATCTTGAAGAACACTTCAAGAATGAATTAAATCCTTGATGAACCACCATGTTGAGCCTCGATGAAGAACTCCGGATAGGAAATGATAACATAAAGGAATTGAAGGTTGAAGCAAACAAGATTGAAGTCCTGCAATGATTTAGATGGAGCTTCATGACAAGACATCCAAGAAAACTTGGAACTCCAGAAAGAAAGGTGAGCAACTTGAATCGAGAATTGATACCACGAATGAACTCTGGAGGAAGGAATGAAATCACCTTGAGGGAAAACAAGAATCAGGATTATGTCATGCTTACCCTTCACCATCTTAAATTGATGACAAGCAATGGATAGGCATGCTACTTATTCTCGTTGAAAGGATTAAGAGAGATATAGCGCAAGTTTGAATAAGTTCTTCAGAAAACCACCGGTAGGAATTGAAAATGAATGTAGCAAAGGGACGAATCACCGGGAAGAACTAGAAAATGAACAAAGATCCTTGGGGAAAATTAGATACAAGAGAAAGAAGAGATCACGAGCTGACTAGAGCATACTTGAGCGATGCACCGGTAAGATTTGGAGAACGAGAGCTGAAAGCTGAGAATGAATAATTCTGAGATGATGGGCTCCAGAGAATCAAACTGAAAAGACTCCTGAATTGCTCCGGATGGGTGAAAAGAATTCTCACAATCCAAACAATTATAGAGGATGGCATGAATCTATAACCATGAATCTTCGAGAGAACGGACAAGATTTAAGAGAAACTCTTCTTTGGTATTCAAAGCTGAGAATGACGACGATGAACCACCAAAATTGTTGAGACACTCCGGAACAATGAAGAATAGAGAGGTTGAACCAATGATGAAAATGTTTTCAAAGCGATCTTGGACAAGGCATATGACTGATGAAATCCATTCTTACGTCACACTTTGAAAAGAATTAGGAATGTCTCTGAAATAATGAGAAGAGTCAGGTAAGATCCTGGGAAAAAAATCATGTGGGTTAGGGCCCACTGAAGAGAAAACACCGTTGCAAATGATTGCGGAATAGATGATGCACCGGAACAACCGAAAGACTTGAATGAGGTGACAACCTCGAATTAATTCAAACATAGACGAATCTCATGAGATGTCTTGAGCACTCCGGAAGGATAAACTGGAGAGAGGCGAACGAGCAAGAGGAAACATTTCATCCAAGGAAAAGAATATGATCACCCCAAAAAAAACTTGGAATCCACCGGAAAGAAACAAGACGAATCAATGATGAACTTGACGAGAACTCACCGATTGAAATGATCGAGGAAAGACTGAAAAGGATCTGCACGAATGAAATAGATGCCCAAACAGAGACTCAGACTCTGGGAAGAAAAAGGGGTGGGGGGCAGGAAAAACAGAGGCAAACTTGAAACGGGGGACCGAGGAATACCTTGAAGAGAAAACACCGGTTGAAACAATTGAGGAAAGAATGCAAAGACTTCGCACGAGTAGGATGGACACTCAATTACGGACTCCGGATGCGAGAAGAAAAGAGGTGGGCGGGTGAGAAAAAGAAAACAACTGAGGACGGGGAAACAACTTCGTTGAGAAAGAAGTGAGGATTAATCTTGCAAAACACAAAGAGGGTCGAGTCAACTTGACGAGAAATGTACCAGATGAAAAGAGCTGAGAACCAACGAACAAAAATCTAACCGCGTGATCCTAAAGAAAAATTTGAAGGGGAAGAGGAGTAATTCAAAACACCTACGTCAAGATTCCTCACCAGAGCGACGAAGGGGCTGAGGAAAAAGAATTCCTACTCTCCGATATAACTAGACTCCGAAAAACAGTTTTCTTCTAGACTCGACAACGGCCAACAATCAAGGGGGCTCCTATGGTCGATCGAGGCTCTGATACCAACTTGTCACGCCCAATATGCGACCCTATCCTAAAGGAACTCGGAGTCCCACCAAGGATAGAAGCACATATTGGAGACACTTTTGCAACGTGGATATCATTACATCGTACCATTACATAATAGTTGGGGATACATACAAGAGGCATACAATGCCACATGAATACAACAACATCATACATAAGAGCGACATTTGATTACGGATGAAACACAAACATAAACTCAAACGACATCCACCCTGCTAGCCCAGGCTGCCGACCCGGAACCTATCCCCTAAACGACGCCACTAAGCATGATATGGTGGCTAACTTACGAGTACAAGAGTAAGATGAGAAGCTACGAAATGGTCGCCAACTAGTAATGATCAAGTGATCCTGAACTACTTACGTTCAAACATAACCCCACCGTGTTCTCTTCTCGACCCTCTCGAAAAGAGACCATCACGATTACACACGCGGTTGGGTATTTTAATTCGAATCTGGTGTCAAGTTCTCTACAACCGGACATTAAAAATTCCCATCTGCCACATAACTGCGGGCAAGGCTTTCAAAAGTTTAAACCCTGCAGGGGTGTCCCAACTTAGCCCATTATAAGCTCACGATCTGCGGAGACAATCCTCCATCGCTGGAAATCCGATCAGACTCGGGGTCCCGGTGCACAAGACATTTCGACAATGGTAAAACTAATCCAGCAAAGCCTCCCAGCGTGTCGACACCCTGATAGTAGCCGCACGTATCTAGTCTCAGGACACGTCTGGATGGGAAAGCCTACGAGTAAAACCAGATCCTCGGGTCGCCCCATGGTGGCCCCGCAGTCCGCCCATTGGGGACCAACACCATCAGCACTGGCCCCACCCTGTATGTAGAAAAATCCTCGGGTTCATGACGCCCTATGCAAATTTATTATTCAGTTTAAGTAGTATTATGGAAAATGTTAAAACCAATGTTGGGCCTTGCTGGAAGAGTTTTATTCAAAGCGAACTGTCAAGAGGGTCCCATAAACCCACACCGTGTTAGGGACGCAAAATCAAGGAACATAACACCGGTATGACGGAAACTAGGTTGGCAAGAGTGGAAGAAAACACCAGGCATAAGGTCGAGCCTTCCACCCTTTACCAAGTATATAGATGCATTAATTAAATAAGATTTATTGTGATATCCCAACATAAACATGTTCCAACATGGAGCAATCTTCAACTTCACCTGCAACTAACAATGCTATAAGAGGGGCTGAGCAAGAGTCGTAACTTAGCCAAACAATGGTTTGCTGGGAAGGGTGAAAAGGTTAGAGGTTGACATTGAAATTTGGGAGGCTTGATCAACAAGTGATAGGTAGCACAGCATAGCGATAGAACGAAGCAACTAGCATAGCAATGATAGTAGTGAGATCCAGGGTAACGGTCATCTTGCCTGAAATCCTGCTAGGAAGAAGAATGAGGCCATGAAGAAGACAAACGGGTATAGACGAACCAATCCTCACAATCGCAACGTTACCGGAACTATCAAGAAGAAGCAACACCGAAAAGAAGCAAAAAGCATGGTAAACCAACAAGCATAAACATGGCATGATGCACAAACAAGTATGATGCATGTCCGGTTTAAATAATGCATGGCATGGCAAAGTGCAACAAACAACACCACAATTTAAGTGGAGCTCAATATGCAACGAGTATGATACTCATGGACGAAACACCACATTCAATTATTTAGTTCTCTCTCGTTTATGCTACTCATCAATATTAAATGTTGTTAAACATGGCAAGAGCCGAAGCATAAATAAACTAACTATTTAGGCAAGTTTAAGTGAGGCCGGAAACAAGAAACAACAATTCTGGTAAAACCCACATGCCATTTAGCAATTTAAAGCAAACCCAATTTTAAACATTTTAATGTTGTTATCATGATGCGGATGACATATGCAAGTTTTATGCAATTTTATGAAAATGTTGACATGAGCATGTTATGAAGCATTTGGTCACCATGGCTGAACAAAAGGGGTGCCACGGCAACTACAACGTAAATGATGCCACGGCAACATTCCGGTGATCTGACAACTCGTCGAGATGTCGGTGCAAAGGAAAGTGTGGATGTACGAAACATGCAAAAGATGGTGGGGTGATCCCGGATTACCGGGTTCCCACAGGTCGACGGCATGGCAAACGAGGAGGAACGTGAAAGGACAACTCGGACACGGTTCGAACATGAGCATCTCATACAACATGCATTCGTTCACGGGCATCGTCCCGGGGTTATACCTTTGAAGCGTGCCTTTTCGGAGCGGTTCAAGTTCGTTGAGGGAAGTAGACATTCTCGCGATGTAGAGGAAGTAGTGGTACACGACAACGGTAGAGGTACTGGGGATTTTGGTGACAGTACTCGTACACGGTTTGTAGACGTTCGAGTCATCGGTAGAGGTACTTGTCGCATCATCGGGCGTAGTCGACCTTGGCATATCCGTGCGTAGGGGTACTTGCCAAAATCCACAGGAAAAATAGTGGTACATGGTCTTCTCTTTGTAGTCTGACTTGGCAAATCCATGTAGTGGTACTTGTCAGTCTCGGTCAGGGCGTTCCTGGTCTTAGGGAGGTCCCCAAAAGAGAGCTTGGCGTCCACGGGGACATGGAGCTGCGGTCTTGGCATCGGGAAGGGGATCGAAGGCCAACGAGGGTTGCGTGTAAGAGTGCTGCAGGAGAGGCTGGAGTTACGGGCGTTGGAGGCGGGGCCGGTCGATGCTGTCCGGTCGACGACGAAGCCGGAGAAGTAGGGGCGGAGTTGGGAAGAAGCGGCTGCAGCAGGAGCTTGGGGTCGGGTTGGCCATGGTGTGGAGGATGAACCAGGTGGCCTCAGCGAGGAGGCGCGATGGCAGGGCCGACGGGAGCAGCAGCTCGGACGGTGAGGCGTGGCCATGGAAGGAGCCTGGACGCGAGCGACGCTAGCGGCAAGGTTGCGTGCGAGGTGGCCCTCCTGGTGGTCACCGACAGCGGCGGGTGGCGAGCGAGTCAGGGGATCGAGTGCGATGCGGGATCGAGGAGAGGAACGCTTGCGTGCGAGTGTGCGTGTGTGCTGGCGGCGCAAGGGAATAGAGAGGAGGGGTGTTGGGGATCGAGGCTGGCTAGGGTTAGATAGGCAGGGGCCGACTGGGCCTTGGGCCAAATGGGCTGCGTGGAAGCAGGCCGGCTTGGCTGCTGGGCTCTCTTCTATCTCTCACTCTAAAGAAAATAAAACAAAACAGAGATAAGAAAGAAAAGAAAGGGAGGTTAGGGGAAGAAGTTGGACACGCGGATAATTTTCCCGGACTCTCAAAAATGTGTTTGTTCCAAGAAAATGGGAATGTCCATGCTTGCAAGATTTAAATTCAAACTCATTTGAATTTAATTCAAATGGTTTGAACTAGGACAAGGCTTAGCAGTGGCCAAAATGCTAAGATTTTTGGTGGAGCTCCGGAAAGTGATGAAAGAATTTATGGGCAAATTTGGAGAGAAAGAATTGAGATAACAAAGGCATGGAATATTTATTTGCAAGTGTGTTATGATCTATTCCATATAATGGAATATTTAATATAGCTCCCTATCAATATTGAGAGACTTTTATATGTTATAAAGAGAAATCACCATGTGAAATCCCTCTATTTAAATGGATCGAAGATCCATGCAATTTCTTTAGCTGAGTTTTAAAAAGAGTTGCATGATGACATGATACGATGCAAATGATGCAATGATGAATGCAACAAACAAAATAAAACACATGGCGACAACGAGAAACATAGAATAGCTGGAAGTCTTCTGGAGCGTCGGTCTCGGGGCGTCACATCAAGATGCTGCAAACCAACTGCAACTTGTTGCAGTCAGTCCTCCTACTAAGATTCATGAGGCAGCTGACACTGCTATTGTTTCTGAAGCTCAAGATATGGTTTCTCTCTCTCTTGTACTGCAATTGGGAGCTGCCTTGGGGTCTGGCTTGGTCCCAGCTTTGCCTTTGGGAGATCCTATGGCAATTACTGAGCAAATTACTTCCACTCATGCTGGTGGATCTTCAAGTGAGGCCACTCATTGCAGTTCTGGCCACATCAATACTTCTAGAGGAAGCCTACAGCCAGTTGAAAACTTGGGGGATCTTCAGTCTGGGCTTCAAGGTAATTGGGTTAATCAAATTAATGAGCATTTCAGCATGGCACCTTCTCTTCTTGGTTTGAAATGCATTCAGATGGCTGCAACTGCTAACAATGACCATGTTGTTTCTGAAGAAGGCCTGCTGCTGTGGAAAAAACACTTTGAAGAGCAATCATTGGAAAATGAGAGCTCTTTCTCTACCAACATTCTTGTAAGTTGGTTTAATTTTATTGTTCACCTTCTACTGTCCCTGATAAGTTTGATTGGACTGTCAATATGCTAAAGTATGGAATGTGGGACCTTTTCTCTGCTGTGGACAACATGGATCAAGCTATTCTGTTTCACATACCTAATAAGTGTCCTACCTCACATGCACCTATTTGTCAGGCAATTGAGGAACATCTTGCCAAGGACAAGGACAAAGAGAATATTGGAGTGGCTGCCAATATGCAAGATGTGGAGTCCCAGGTTCTACTGCAGCCTTTTGGCACTAACAATTTGAGGAAGAGAAGAAGTGGAAAAACTCCCCTGGTTGAAACAGAGGTAAGGACAAGTGATAAAATTATGAAGGATAATGTTGGTTACAAAAGAAACTCCTGCTCAAATAATAATTGTCTACCTTGCAATGATGTCCCTCCCATCATACAAAAATCAGTTGTTAAAAATCTCACCGCCTCTTTCTGTAAGGTTGCTGAGAGGGAGCTGGAGGACAAGGTGGCTAAGAAGCCCAGGAGAAGGCAAGATGATGTTTTGGACAAGATGCCCTTGGCCAAAGGAGAAGAAAATACCTCCAACTCTCCATGATGATAGATGCCCTTAGTTGGAGTTGTGTGTTGAGGGGTAGTGTGTTTGGACCCACATCTTCTATTTTGGATATCTCACTGGATGGTGTAAAACTTGGATGCTGGTACTTTATGAAACTTATTTACCTGGTGATGTACTATCTTAATAGAACTTTTGTGATGTATGGTTATTGGATGCTCTGCTGGTCATGTGATGTGATGTGGCTCAGGGTCTTGTGCCACCTTCTCTTATTTTTGGTTGATCAAGTGCTGGTGCTTGATTACTGGTGCAAAAACCACATTTGTATCAATGAATAATACAAACAGAAACTGGAATATTAGTGGGATGAATTCTGAGGACAAATGGTTGGCCTTAAGGCAGAAAATAGATGAGAATGACTGCAATATTCCGTGTCTTCAAGAAACAAAGAGAGAGACCTTTGACACAGCTTACATTAAAAACTTCTGTCCTAATAGAATTAATAAATTTGCTTTCCTCCCCTCTGTTGGAGCTTCTGGGGGTCTTCTTGTGGCTTGGAATGGTTCTCAGATTGCTGGAGAAGTTATTACTCAAAACAGGTTCTTACTTTCAATTCAATTTACTAGTTTGCTCTCAAATCAGTCTTGGATTCTTTCCAATATATATGGGCCATGTGACCCACATGACAAAATTGAGTTCATTAATTGGTTTTTGAATATTCACATGCCTGCTGATGTGGACTGGATTCTCATGGGAGATTTCAACCTTATGAGGGCACCTCCAGATAGAAACAGACCTGGTGGAGATGTTAATGACATGCTTATGTTCAATGAGGCAATCATTAACGAAGGTTTAGTTGAATTTCATTTGCATGGTAGAAAGTTCAGCCGGAGTAACATGCAACATGACCCTCTTTTGGTCAAGCTTGATTGGTTTTTTACATCTGCTTCCTGGATGACCTCTTTTCCAAATACCATTGTGCTCCCTCTTGCAAAGCCTATATCAGATCATCTGCCCTGTGTTATAAAAATTGGTACTTCTATTCCAAAAGCAAGAGTGTTTAGATTTGAATTTTTTTGGTTGCAACACTCTGATTTTAAGCAGGTGGTTGCTGCTGCTTGGAATATCCCTGTGGGCAATCTTGATGCTGTCAAAAGTTTGAATGCTAAGTTTAAGAACTTAAGGAGAGCTTTTAAGCTGTGGGCCAGATCTCTATCTTGTCTTAAATCTCAAATTGCAAAACTAAATGAGCTCATCTTTCTTTGGGATTTCTTTGGGGAATTTAGAGAGTTGGACATTCATGAATGGAATTGCAGGGCTATTCTTAAAGAACATCTGCTCATTCTTTTGAGGAACCAAAAGATCTATTGGAAGCAAAGGGAAAAAATCAAGGGGTGAAATTTGGAGATGAAAACACCAAATTTTTCCACACTAAAGCTTCCATCAATTACAGGCATAATCACGTTGCTGTACTCCAAAATGATAACCAAGTTGAAATATCTGATCATGCTGGGAAAGCTGCAATACTATGGGAAACTTATAAGAAAAGAATGGGCACATCTCAAAAAACATCTATGCACTTTGATTTGGATTCCTTGTTTGGCCAGAGACAAGATTCAACACTTTTTGATAACCTTGAATTATCTTTCATTTAGGAAGAAATTAATGATGTAGTCAAAGATATCCCACTAGACAAATCACCAAGTCCTGATGGTTTCAACAATGAATTTTTGAAATCTTGCTGGGACATTATTAAAGGAGATGTGCTCAGATTCGTATATGATTTTCATGCGGGGCAAATTTAACTTGAGAGATTAGACACATCATACATCACCCTTATTCCCAAAGGGAGTACTCCTTTGACAACAAATGATTTTAGGCCAATCTCACTCATGAACTGTTGTCTTAAACTAGTCATTAAACCGTTGGCAAACAGGCAGAAAGTGATTCTCAAGTTGGTGCACATCAACCAATATGGCTTTCTTAAAGAAAGATCCATACATGACTATTTGGGTTGGGAATATGAATATCTGCACCAATGTCATAAGTCCAAGGAAGAAATTATTATGCTCAAATTGGACTTTGAAAAGGCTTTTGACACCATTGAGCACCAGGCAATTTTGGATATCTTAAAGGCCAAAGGTTTTGGGGACAAATGGATTACCTAGATTAAAATGTTGTTCACCTCTGCATCATCTGCTATCTTGCTCAATGGTGTACCTGGCAAGAAGTTTTATTGTCTTAGAGGTGTCAGGCAGGGAGACCCTCTGTCACCCCTTTTATTTGTGCTTGCTGTAGACCTACTCCAGTCAATCCTCAATAGGGCCATGCACTTGGGTTTACTTATTTCTCCCTTGCAAGTGAAATCATGTCCTGATTTTCCAATTGTACAGTATGCAGATGACACTCTGGTTCTCGTTCAAGCAGATGCAAAGCAGCTTCACTGCCTCAAAGCCCTACTCAATACTTTTGTAGATGCTACTGGCCTTAAAGTGAACTATAATAAATCAAGCCTGATTCCAATCAATGTGCCAGAAGAGAAGGTGGAGATTTTGACAAATACTTTTCACTGCAAAAAGGAAACTTTCCCCATACAATACCTAGGAGCACCTTTAGGTCTTCATAAGCCTAGTTGAACAATGCTTACCTCTTGTCAAAAGACTGCAGAAGAAACTTGTGGTTTTGTCTTCTTTCATGACAATGGCTGGGAGACTGTTGCTAGTGAATCTATTTTAAACTCTCTGCTGATCTATCTCATGGGATGCCTTGATGTGCTTGTCACTATTAAAACTCAAGCTATCAAGTATTCGAGGCATTGCCTTTGGAGAGGCCTTGACCTAGAGGATCACAGGCCTACCATGGTGGCCTGGAGCACTGTTTGTCGACCGAAAAATCAGGGTGGTTTGGGGGTGATGGATATCGTTGTCCAAAACAAAGCTCTGTTACTTAAGAATCTGCACAAGTTTTATAACAGACACAACATTCCATGGGTCAACTTGATTTGGGAATCCTATTATAACAATGATTTGTTTCCTGGCAGTAGTTGGATTGGATCTTTTTGGTGGAAGGCAAACCTTGAGCTCATTGATAACTTCAAATCTTTGGCCAGATGTAACATAGGAGATGGAAAAAGTGCTTTATTTTGGTTTGATTTATGGCACTCAGCTTGTTTGCAAGACATGTTCCCTCACCTCTTCGCTTTTGTGAAAAACAAGACTACTACTGTTCACACCATTATACACACTGAATACCTGGAGGATCTGTTCCATTTACCTCTGACCGTGCAAGCTTTCCAGGAATTTGAAGCAATGGAAGACATTTGCATAGCTTTAAGGGCCTCTGGCACCCTGGATTGCACTGATACCTGGAGTTACATTTGGGGAAATGAGCAATTCTCAGTTGCTAAGCCTATAAAGTGATGATGGGAGTTAAAATAGTGCCCCAACAATTCAAATGGATTTGGAACAACTCCTGTCAGCCAAAGCACAAGGTGTTCTTTTGGAGACTCCTTCATGACAGGCTCAATACTAGGAATCTTCTAAGAAGGAAAACTTTTCACCTGGACAACTATAATTGTGCTGTCAATAATTGTCCACAGGAGGAAACACTCCAGCATCTCTTTTGGACCTGCCCTTTTGCAGCCCAGTGTTGGGATCTGATATGTCCCTCAAGATAGGCCAATGTTTTACTACTTGAAGCCTTTGTTGACCTCAGACAGAAACTTCATGTGCCCTTCTTCATGGAAATCATCATCCTAGCTTCTTGGGCTATTGGAATCTCAAGGAATAATTTGATCTTTCAAGCAATTCAACCTAGTATTCAGAGATGGAAAGTTATCTTCTTGGAAGAGCTCAACTTGCTCAGATTCAGAATAAAGAAGAGCTATGCTGGGGCCTATTGTTCATGGCTTGACAATCTTTGTTTTGTAATCCTTGTAGTTAGTTTTTTTTATGTTTTTCTTGTCTTTTGGCTTATCTCAAGCCTTTGTACTGTGGGACTTTTGTGCTTTGTTCTTCTAATATAAAAATTACAGTGGGGTTTTTCCCTACTGTGTACAGTCAAAAAAAATGTAAGACGTTTTTTGACACTAGTTGGTGTGTACAAAAAATAGCAAAACATACCCAAAATTTCTTAATCCACGCCAAAAACTACTAGCTAGTGCCAAAAATTTCTTACTAGTGCTATTATTTACAGTATAATGCAATCCCATAACGTCCCATAATGCTAGTTCTAGTAGTAAATAATAGCCTCACCCCTTCGCTAAGGAACGATCTACAGTTGGAAGGGACGAGGCCCTGTGGTTACTACGCTCTTATCTCCTCCTCGCCAGTTCCCCTCCCCCCCGAAGAGAAGGCAGTTCGTCGCTGCTCCCATGGATTCGCCAGGTGGTTCTCCTCCTCGTCGGGGCTGGGAGACCTTGGACGATGATCCTTTGGGAGAAATCGCACGCCACTCCAACGTCCTCACCGCCGCAAGACTCGGTGCTTCCTGCACCAACTTTTTCAAGACGATGCTTAAAATGGCTCGGGAAAAGGCCATGCTTGTTGGTCTTCCATGCATCCTCGAGGAGAAGGTTCTTCTATGGGACAATCCTTCGAACAGTCCACCGCTCCCTGGCCATGGTTGCACGTTGACTCCGCTAGAGTTGCC
The DNA here is from genome assembly GCF_002162155.2 of Triticum dicoccoides. NCBI lineage: Eukaryota > Viridiplantae > Streptophyta > Magnoliopsida > Poales > Poaceae > Triticum > Triticum dicoccoides. The sequence continues at coordinate 372,084,688 of NC_041383.1, read as the reverse complement.
GACGTTGAGAGGTAGTCGGATTTTGTCCGATGAGCAGGTCTGTAATGGAGTTTGATCATGTAGTACTTAGTTATTCCATTTCCATCCCGTAATATCTCCGCTGCCCACCGTCTTATATATAGGTCTGGGTCGGTGCCAACGAAGATTGGCTTGCATACCTCCGGTCGGATACCACCATCATTTTGCACAACATCCACAACAGTGCGGACGTTCTGGTAGACCCCTTCTCCACCTTTGGGATCGGCCTTTCGGACTGGCTGGGCTTGAATACGTATGATGATGCCTACACGAGATTGAAGAAGATAGCAATTGCGGACCCGCCGACAAAGCAACGTGGCTACGACGATTACTATCTCATCATGGTGTTCGACATAAGGATTGCCATCAATGGAAGAGGCAGTATCGGCAGAGGCTGGCGCATGTTGGCGGCGGCAGATTTGTGCCCCTACGCGTTCGAAGACGTCGTGCGCCATCTAGGCCGCATCTTTGCGGTGACAAGACATGGGACTTGTTTCATCTGTTTGCCATCCTACGGTACGGGAGATTACAAATGGAATGCACAAACCATCATTTGCATCCCTAAGGGTACTCCATTATTTTGCAGGGACCAGTCATCCCGCGATCAAAATAAGATTGCTGATCCTGGATGTGCATTTGCATCCGCGATTCGGTCTAACCTGGAACCTTGTAGCTGACTTTGGCATATTGGGATCAACTATCTTAGCAGTCGTTACCCATGGTACCACTGATGTGCAACATGGTCACACAATCTACCACGATCGGACCGTCACCATCTACCCAGGTATTCCATTTTTTAACCCTGTCACCTTCTCTTTCATTGTTGTACTAGTACTCTACTTACGTACTAGCAGGAGTACTTTTTACTTTGGAGGACGCGTATAGCTAGCTAGGCCCTTGAAGACTTGAATCCACTAGCTGCCACCATTTTTGTTTTTCCATGTCTTACTATCTCATCCATGTAGCCAAGAGTGGCTATATATAATAAGCCAGTTATTTTACTTCCTCTATACCGGAGTAGTACTATTTGCTGCATAGTATTACTGACCGCCATATTTGAGCACAACATTATTATGCATGGACCTTGACTATGTACGTCACCATGTGTCTAGACCTGAGATGCCGCGTGTACCAGATGAACGACGCCAAGTTCGACCCCCGTGATGCTACGTGGGTGCCAAGGAACACTCTTGGAGAGTACTCTCTTTTCATTGGGGACAACTACCCCATTGTGAAGCGGATGCCACCTTCCGTGCACGACACGGAAGGCCTACCGTTCATGAAGCATGGTTGTGTCTTCAGTGCGCACCGTCGGATGAACGACATGCTGGGACACGCTATCCTTGATTTATGCCGCTTCAGCTTGGATGAGTCTCCATCGTGTGGAACCGGACTAGAAAGCTGCTATAATGTTTCCTGTTGCCCACCACTATGGATCATGCCACCCATGAAGAACACCTGGACTGTAACCTGGAGGAGGACATGTAGCCCATCTATAACGTGTAAGTGGAGTACGGTAAATTGTGAACGGTAGCGCTGTGAATATATGTAGACTAGTCATGCACAAATTTATCACATGAATTGGAGATGAACTTGTGTGGCATACTGGCATTTGTCCTTTAGAATTTATTACTAGTAAATGTGTTATGTGTACGTGCAACTTGTGTGGTTGTTGCACGGGCTCCAGCACGCTCTTTGAGAAAAAAAAGGTGGCACAGCTTTGGATATACGTGACGTGGCGGCTTCATACAGTAGCATTGTTCGCTATAGTTGTAGTATGCTCCTACTAGGACGACAACTCCTATAAAACCTTGCGCTTGGCTCTTTGCCTCTTCGGGAGGTTCAACAGTTCGTACTCATGTGAACCTTGCATTTGGCTCTTCGCCTCTTCGGAAGGTCCAACAATGATGATACTACAGTACACATTATGCTTCTGGCAATATGACACCGATTGAACTGCTGCACGTCCACCGCGAGGGCAAGGGCGAGGGAGAGAGAGAGGGAGAGGGCGCTGTAGTCAAAACCCTCTTCTCGTCCTGCGAACCATCGTGCGTGTGGGCGAGGGAGAGGCGTAGTAAGCAAGCTTCTCCTCCTTCAGCGAGTTGACGAGACACATCAAAGCAGTACTAGTACTAGTCCATACTGTGTCCTTTCCGGTTAATATGGCTTAATTTGAAACGAGAAAAATACACTGGCGGTCAACGTATGTAACAATACGCTCTTTACGGTCACTATATATAGTTTTACGGTGATTATACGATCACTAGCTCATCGTAGATCACCGAATCTCACCCTACTGACCAACCACATAGTCAACGCGGCACTTTGTTGACTGGTTAAATTGTCACCTAGTTTTGGGTCCCACCTGTCAGTTGGCAGAGCAAAGAAATAATCTAAAAAACAAAGAGTGTAGTACATCTACACTTCCAATGCATTTAGCCTTTAATCTAAATCGATATTGATTGACTAATGCACCAACTTGTGCTCTAGGTATAGGCTACATGTCTATCCTTAATTACAGCATCCAATGACCTTCATTTAATCTTCTTCTCTCAATGGTCGCATGCACACATAAGTCTGCTACTTTTGGGCATTAATTATGTCCTGGTCAATGTGTAAATCTCTAAATGTACAGTCTTTCACGGACGTAGGGAGTAGGTTGAGTACTTGAGCATGAGCGTGTGTGTTGTGTCATGTGTTGTGTGCCGCATGGGTGCGTGAGTGTTGTGTGCATCCATGTGTACGTATGAGTGTTGCATGTTGTATGCATGCATGCATGCATGGGGCTTACTCTCTCCCATTGACATGTTCATATTTCAAGCTTCCTCTGTTCCCTCCATATGGTGATACTCCCTTTGTTTGCAAATACGGAGTAAAATCCTCCCTCTGTTCCCAAATAAGGAGTAAAATCCTCCCTGTGTTCCCAAATAAGGAGTATTTGTCTTTCTAGAGATTTCAACAAGTGACTACGTGTGGAGCAAAATGAGTGAAGTGAGCGTAGAGGCATAGGGATAATATAGAAAGGAAGTCTTCGTGATCCATTATTCCCCATCTCGGTCAGAGAGAACTATTCAACTAGTCTCTGCAGTGAAGTGGCAATACATGCTGCAGCAGATGGGACACTTAACTAATAAGCTGAACCAGCGTGTTGGTGTTACTAAATCGGCCTTACCCAGTACCGCCATCATGTTTGCAAGTAGAGCATGCTTTTGTCCTCCATTAACTGACATATGGGCCCTCTTGTGGTAGACCCACATGTCATCGGTGTAACTATTTACACTCCGAAGGACGGTATATCCTGGTAGTAGTAGTAGAATTGAGATTTAATGCACTTTCTTCCCCATCTTCCACTCTTCTTCCTCCTCTCTTCTTCTTCCTCTCTTCCCCATCGTTGGCCGCACACCATTTCCCCCCGCTCACTGCTCGCCCGCCCGTGCTATCTTCCTTGGTAGCTTGCGCGTACCATATCTCCCCGCTCACTGCTCGGCCACACGAGGAGAAGCTTCTTCGCTCGCCCGCCCGAATCCACTTCCCTGCTGGCTCGCAGGCACCGAAAACCCCAATGGCAGAACCGACTGACACGTAGAGCCGCGATTGGAATTCCCTCCCCGATGTTCTCTTGGAGCAGATCTGTAATCACATAGACCTACTCAGCACCGTCTGTCTCAACGCATGCTCGGTGTCTTTGTACCATCTACTCGTCTGCAACCGACCGGCTCTTTTCAAGACACCTTGCTTGCTGTTGCCCGATCCTCGCAGGTGGCCCAGACACCGACTTGACACTCCTACGGAGGTTGCCGTGGTGCACCTCGACATGCTACCACTACCCGTCCACATGTCATTCATGCACGACCACTACTGGGCGGGCATGAAGGCCAACTGGATCGTCCTCATCCACCCATCCGGTAGTTCGTGGCGTCTCGTGGATATCTACACCCAGCGAGAGATCACCCTTCCATCTTTGGATACCGCCGCCATCGAGCCTTGCGGCCCGCCGAACACTGCTGCCTACGCACGAGACGCATCGAGATTTTGGCTCGACCTCTATTTGCTAAAGGTTGTAATCTGTGAAGTGCCCACACCATCAGAAGACTACATGGATTACAAGCTCATTACCATGTTCAACATGGGATTAGTCTATCTGGAATCCGGTCGCCATACATGGTTATGGCTCATCATCGATCCTCTTTACCCAACACTTCTGTCTGATGCTATAGTGCTTGATGGCATCGTTTATGCGGTCGACGCACAGATTGGCTGCCTATACTGGTGGAATCTATCGCCGTGTAATTGTTCTATCTCATCTCATCTTTACCTTAAAAATACGACAGCATGTTCATTGTTACAAATTTAGAATATATAGTATGTCTATAACCACATCATTTCTATATGTTCCTCTCATTTCCTAGTTTTTTATGACCACACATGTTATTCTTAGAGTTGATATGAGAACAATTGGTATCTAATGATTGTTAGAATAGATATTATGAGTATAACCTCATGATTGCTATATGTTACTCTCATTTCCAGGATTTTTATAACAATGCATGTTATTGCTTAGAGTTGATATGATAACTGTAGTAAGTGCTATGGTAGAATATGAGTAGGCCCTATCATATCTGTTTTCCTCTCATTGTTACATGATGTTTGAACCATGATCTATTGCTAGAATATGAAAGCCATTGGCTTATTTTTTTAACTTGGGGTATGATTATGACCACGCCATTGCAATTCTCTATCTTTGATATGTGTCATTGTTATAATAATCTTAATTCCACACATACGCTGAACATGATTGTTTATTTTTATCCTTTTGGTCTCCAATTTGAATTGTTGCAGCAGACGCAAATGCGCCGGCCTTCATGATTCCAGGACCTGGAATCATACCAGCGGATGGGTGGTGGTTTATCGCTCGTTCAGCTGATGGTGGTCATTCAATGCTCATTTGCACGTACCAAATTGACCAAACAATTTCATCAAACCACATGCAATACAATTCCTGGGGCGTTCATGACATTGATGGCTATGGCTGCTTCGTGTTCGAGAAAGATCCTAGCTCCGTTGGGCCAGGCGTATTCAACTGGAGGCGGGTTTACAGCCTCGGCAACCACTCCATGTTCCTTGGGCTCAATTATCCGATCATCCAACCAATCATATATCATATCATCAGCGATGATTACCGTGCTATGTAACTTCCATTCGCCAGGGGGACTGTGCTTACACATCATACCATGGGTTTCATGAATCACCATATCTAGAGATTCATCGACACAACTTGTTGCTAGATAATCTTCAGTATGTGAAAGGCATCAAGCTTCCGTGCGATGGATGGCTTTTGCAAACCCGACATGCGGCGATGTGGTTCATGCCAACAGCAAATATGCACAACTTGATTCGTACTGATATGTAGACTGAGCCATGTATTCTACTGCTGTAGCACGACCCACTTTTGTTGGATCTTATGTGCTGTTGTTAGTTTGAAGCACTTCTCTGGTTTGAAGGATAGATACCTTTCTGGGATCAAGTGCATCCTAACTCACCTGCTCAGGATGTATATACATCTGGGCTATTCTGTTACGCGTAACAGAATATTATTCTGTTACCCTTTTTGAACTGATGTGGTTCACAGTTTGGACTGACGTGGTTTTCCACTTGAACTGATCTTCCTGCGTGTACGACGGACAGAAACAGGGGATGCAACGTGGAGCTTCCGGTCGTTCTCCAGCGTGATGCTGCGGGCCATTCGTTGCTAGAGGAGACATGTAAGGGGTTCTGCACGTGTGCACGCTCACCTGGTTGTGTTTTGCAATCTTTAGTCACCGGAGGTGACGGCGTGGGCATTTTGGCGGCAGACGTGTTTTGGGCTTTGGTGTTTACCGTGGTGTTCGTAGGCCTCAATTTACTTGCTATTTGTTGTTTTTGATGTGAGAATTATCGTTATGTTAGATTTTTTGGAGATTAATTTCATCTATAATTTCTGATTACAAGTTTTGGTGTTCTTGGTCGTTTTCCACGCCCGCCATGGAAATCTGTTCTTCTTTTTCTACTGTTTTACTTTTGAATTGGCGTTGCAGGGAGAGATATGAGGATTGTATGAAAGGATTTGCCATGTCAATTTTGCTTCTTTGAGTTGTTCTACCCCGGATTCCCATGTTATTTTGTCGTTGGCAGAGGTGGTGTATGGCGGCTGACTGTATGCTGCAATTTCTTGTAATCTGGTCAAACTGTGTAATTAAGTTGCGTGTTTTTTAGTGTTGTTTGAATTGCTGCCATATGTGTAGTTGGACTGCTGCGTGTCAAAGTTGTCTTACTGTGCGTTGACATCGGAACTGGCTTCGTACCGATAGCTCTGCACTTTGATTATAAAGCCCGAGCCCTCTATCACTTTCATTCTACAAGATGCAACCAAAGAAAAGCGAGATGGATCCTGAGCTGGGAGAGGTCACAGAGGAGGAGGGGGACGCCATACATGTGAGGGGTGCAGTAGCGGAGCAGAGGAGGAGGTGGCACAGGCACAAGCAGATGGTGCGACGTGCTGCCAAGGAGGAACTGGAGGCAGAGTTCAACAGACGCCTTGTGCGCGAGGTGATGGATACTTGCAACTCCAATGAATTGGAGCTTCTTTTCCCAGATGGCAGGGGAAGGAACCATATTCAGATCATTAGTTGGGCTAGGGCAATAGCAGCCATGGCTCCACATCCATCCTCCAGGGCCAAATGGCGTCGTTTCTTTGATCGTTATGACTGAAGTAGTGAATATTATGTTTTTAAGATTTTTGTTGTGAGGGAGCAGATGTTTGAATGACTAAATGAATTCAACTATTTTATCTCTGAATGTGTTGTTTTGTCTGCATATGTTTGACATGTGCAATTTTGAACTGCTTGTTTATCTGAAGTTGAACTGATTTGAGGTCAGACATTGCATGGCTTGTATAATAACTATTTCCTACCAGCTGGCTGCCCACCTGCCTATTTATTATTATTATAATCTATGAGTCTCTCTGTCTATAAATTCTATCCATCTGTGTGTGGTGTGTGGCAGTCCCCCCTCCTTTTTCTTCCTTCTTCTAGAATCAGATCTAGGTTCCTCCCTCTTCTCTTCGTTGTTTTTTCCCTGTTCCTGTGTGTTCCATGGAGGATTGTTCATGCGGATGCCTGGTAAAGATGGCGCGCATAGCTGACGGCTGTGTGTACGAATCTAGTTTGGAGCTCACCCAGACTCAGTGCCGTGGGCAACTTTCTTGTCTAATGTACAGCAACCATGGGTTTCGTACACCCTATGTTTGTCGCCTGACGGTTGGTGACTTGAAGGAATCATGGGTATGTGTTTCTATTCGTTTTGTTTTCTACTTTTTTGTTGGTCTCTGTTTGAATCCCATGGACTAAATCTGTAGTTTAGTCTTATGAATAGTTTGTCTATATTTTTTTATTTGGTTTTGTTAGAATTTAACAGTAGGGATTTCTGTGTGTATTTGTTCATTACTTAACAGTATTTTATCCATTTTTGTATAATCCTTGATCTGTTTTTGTCAGATGTTTTTACTGTAGGTGTATTGATATGTATATTCCTTCAGTTTAGTCAGTTCACATGTCTAGTTAGTTTTGTGTTATTGTTTTGGTTCAGCTTTTTTCTTTTTTAGTTTTTTATGCAAATCGTTCCTATATCTGTGTAAAAATTCCGTTATGTCAGGTGTTCACTTTGTTTTGTACTCCCATGCCCATTTGCAGAATATGTCACCCAGGATCAGGATTGTTGCTCCTAGTTCCGGTGTTCCAAAGATGGAGACTTCAAACAAAAATGGGTATCAGTTGATGGATGTTGCCTACCACATCGACTTTGATGGTTGCATCAACCTAACTACTGGGTGGAAGGAGTTTGTGGCAGAGTCTGGATTTGAGGATGGCGATGTGGTTATGGTTATGTTCTCTAGAGAAGATGACTCTCTAACATTCAGAATTTATGTGCTGTAGGTCTAAATGTGGCAAATGACGCCGGTTGTGAGATTTGTGTGTGGTTGATTATGTTGTAGTATTTTTTCTTTTAAAACATTTGCATGTGAGATGGTTGAGTTGTATGGTTTGGAACAAGTTATGTAATGCTTTTCCTATTGTTTTGCTCAAGTATAACTGTTCTATTTATATATTCTTTATATTAGTACTGGAACAATTCTATAGTTGAACTGATGGGCATCCTTTGTTTTGACTGGTATATTTTCATGTTCATAACTCGTAGACGGTGCTATACGCTGATGATGTTTTTAGAACCCCTTTTTGGGTATTGAGTTTGCTCAACTTACATTCTGTTAATGATAGTACTGAACTATTTTAGGTTGTCAATTACCGATCAAATTTGTTTGTTGTATAACATTTTTTCTTACCTTTTTACATGAATTTTGGAGCACATTTTTTCTTTTTTATAGTTGAATAATGATAGTTCTAGTATTTTTTAAAATTAAAAGATTTTAATCTTTGTTGCACAGTACTATTTTTTGTACTTGAAGCTTATGAATTGTAGTAGTTGAACTTTTTATAAAATTCGTTTATCAAATTTTTATTTACAATATTCTATGTTTAATTTTCCAAAAAAATGTTTTTTTTTATTTTTTTACTTCTTACCATTAAGATGTGTTTGAACTTTTTACAATATTTTTGTTTATGAACTGATTTCTTGTGAGGTTTTTTTAAAACTATCTGCATTTTTTTTGTCGTGTGTGATCTGCTGGATTTTTGTAATGGGGCGAAGTAATGTGTTGGGCCATCGGCCTGAGTCGTTATTTTCGGCCCGGATAGCTCGTCCGCGTGGCTGTGCAGCGCGGCGTGCGAGTGCGTTATGGGTTTAGTCCCACCTCGCTAGTCAAGGGGGCTCTAGACCTGTTTATAAGCGCAGCCGAGGCTCACCAGTCAAATTCCTCTGAACACTTACCAGAGCGCTTATACATGGCGCTCGCTCTCTCTCTTGAACTGTGGGCCCTGGACAGCGGGCCCTGCGTTGTGCGGATTACTAGGGATTCGCCCACAGGCTCGAGTTCAAGTATCTAGCATTGTCAGGGCCCGCGTCTGTCCTTGGGCGGTCAATTTTTTCCTTTTTTCTTGTTTGAATCTAGTACTTGACTCCACCAGTAACTTGGAGTGGTACTTTTTTATCCTTGGGCGGTCATTTTTTTATTTTTCTTGTTGTTTGAATCTAGTACTTGACTCCACTAGTGACTTGGACTGACGGTCAATTTTTTCCTTTTTTGTTGTTTGAATCTAGTACTTGACCCCACCAGTAACTTGGACTGGTACTTTTTTGTCCTTGAGCGGTCAATTTTTTTTCCTTTTTTTGTTGTTTGAATCTAGTACTTGACTCCACTAGTGACTTGGACTGATAACTTTTTTTGTTCTAGTTATTGTGAGTTTTATTGTATGAACGAGCCGTAGCAGGCGACGATGCGGCGTGCCCTCGCACCGCACCGAGGGGCATAGTTGTACTGACACATCTTCCTTGTATGGACTTGCCCCCATTATCTATCTTAGGGGTGTGTGG
>NC_041383.1:372051414-372074637 GCF_002162155.2 Triticum dicoccoides | reverse complement strand
CATTGCGCCTGTCAAACAAGCGCACTGCCGCGTTAGCGCGAGGCCGAGCCGGGGGGGAGGGGGGTCGGGATCCCCCTCCCCCATCCCAGCGAGGCCGAGCCAGGAACGAGCCGTAGCAGGCGACGACACGGTGTGCCGTGGCGTCGCATGCGGAGGCGAGTCTGTAACATGAGTTGCCCCGTTATCTTATCTTTATTTTTTAGGGGAAAAACCAGCACTGTTATGAATTATTTTTCCATTTGTACTTTTTTGATAATTTTTATTGTACTGTTGTGAGTTATTATTTGTAATTTAGCCGTTTGTTTTCTCCCTCTATATTAATTTTTTATTGTATTTGATTTTTGGTATTATCTTTTGTAACTGCCCAGAGATAGTGGACTTCACCACGGTTGTGGGCTTTAGCCGTCGGTTTTATCCCACTCACCTTTTAACCTCCAATCTTCCCCATTCCACTCCGCTCCCGTCCCCAAATTGATTCCTTCTTCGTTCCCCTCTTCTTCTCTTCTCGCGGGGAAGTTGCTACTCCTGTTTTGCCGCGGGAGCGTCAGCCGGTGGGTTCAACCCCAGGGGTGGAGGTCCGGGTGCTCTGTTTGCTCCTTTTGCTCTCCCATCGACTTTGCTTGCGTCCTCTTATGTACATATTTTCTCTCTATTTCTAATCTATTGCTCTCTTGCTATCTCAGGCTGCACTCGCTAGGGTTCCTTTGCTGTTGAACGAGCGTTTGGCGGCAGTGATACTGGATTGCATGGCGGAATTTGTGTTTACTGGTAAGTGTTTTGCTTTGTATGGCGTGCTTCATTTCTGAAATAGTTCAGAGCACTAATTTTTGTTCATGTGTCTTGCAGATCTGGTTCAGCAGATTTTAGGACTATAGATCTCAATGGGTACATCATCCAGTCCAGACAAATTGAATGTAGGTGATTTTCCCTGTATTTTGGATGATGTTTTAACAAATCTGGTTTTTAGGTTGTACAGGTGTTGCCGTATCGACTTTATAAGTTGTATGTATTTTTATAGATGTTAATTTTGCCCTGGAATGTATGGTGTGTATGGTTTTGGCAGTTGATGCGACCTGCAGACAGGCTGTAGTACTTATCACCATCTGTAGTTTGAACTACTGTCCTGGCATTTGAATAGGTTGTAGTAGACAGTGAAGGACTAGTATGATGTTGAAAGAGTTGTCTTTTCTGAAGTTTGTTGTGCCAGTGGTGGGTTCATATTTGTTTTATTAGGTGAACTTGTAGTGTTCACATAGTTGAACTAATTGCTTGTTCATGTACTTTTTGCTAATTATGATGTTGTTGCAGATGTTGGAGTGCCGATGCCTCCTGATTCTGACAAATCAGAACGCTTTCAAGATTTTTTGAATGTTATTTTTGAGACACCAAATCCCCTAGAAGAACTTGCGAATGTTGCTGGTGTTTCCCTTATATTTGCTCTTTTTTATCAGCCTTGAATACATATATATGCTTAGTTACATCAGTTGTTCTATTTTGTTTGTGTCTGATGCTATGCGCTTTATTTATCTTGTCTCTGCAATGTTAATTGTGTTTTAATTTTATATGTGCGTGCTTATGTTATTGGTTTATGCAGTTAATGACAGCCATGGTGTTCCTAAGTACATTGCTGATGTTGTTAAAGATATTAATGATGGAATGTATTCTCTTAACGTTGATGATGGTGATGGCAGCTTGCAGTTGTCTGTTACTCAGTCTCAAAGTTTTGATGGCACTGAGCCTGTTACCCAGACTGAGGATGTTCCTATGCAGTTACAGCTCGAGGATGAAAGGATAAGAAAGAACAAGTATGATTTCCAGAGGAGAAAGGAGTTGGAACGGCGTCAAAAGGCTGCCTGTGTGCAACAAAGTGATGAGGATGTTGCTCAAGATCCTAAATGTGTAGGCGATGAAGGTGGTGACGCTGCCTTTTCAACTGTTGATGCCTGATCTCATGGAAGTGACATGCCTGTGAAGACAAACTTGATGTAATCTCGTTTGACGCAAGTGTTTGATCATGATGAAGTTAAGGAGAAGAAAGATGTTTTGAAGAGGAAGATGTCAGATCGAAATCCTGAGGGCACACAGAGGCGTAGCCCACATGTGAAAGTTGGTTCCCAACCTGGTAATAGCAAAGCTGATGGGGATAGTGTTGCTGTGAAAATTGGTCCAAACAAACTTGGTGGCTCCCCTGTTCGTCGGAGTCCACGAGGTTTGACAAATAGGAAGCCTTCTTCATCTCCTCTTCAAGAGCGGTCTTTGTTGAAAGAAAATAAGAAGCGTAAAGTTCATCCTGCAAAGGTGAACAAAGGTGTGAAGAAGCGTGCTCATGTCGAAGCTGAAGATGTTGTATCTGAAGAAGGTGATATTGAAGTTTATTCTGAAGATGAATTTGCAGTGGTATGTGTTTTGTACTTCATGTGACTTACTAGTTGTATTTGCAATGATTTAATAGTGTTTGGGCTGGTATGCTGGCTAGGTGAGGCGGGTCATTGTTTGCATCAATTGAGGGTGGTACCGACATTGTTTTAATAGTTGAAGTTATGCAATCTTTTCTTTTTTTACTTGCCTTCATATGCTTGTTTTGTTTTCTATATTCATTATTTGCAATGGTATGTGTTTTGTACTGCATGTGACTTACTAGCTGTACTTGCAATGATTTAATTGTGTTTGGGCTGGTATCCTGGCCAGGTGAGGCTGGTCATTGTTTGCATCAATTGAGGGTGGTACTGATGTTGTTTTAATAGTTGAACTTGTGCAATCTTTTCTTTTTTTACTTGCATTCAAAAGCTAGTTTTGTTTTCTATATTCATTTATTTAAGGTGTGGCTTCTTTATTTTCATTTACAGCCTGTTAGCGTTATGAGTCCGGTCAAGCCGGTGGGAGGCAATTCCGGAAAAGTTGCCTTGGATGAAGGTGACCAACGGAAATTGAACTTAACTGTGCGATGTTCATTGAGAGAGGTTGAAGCTTGTGCTAAATTGCTCGAGAGTTGGCATGTGGCTAGGGTTCATGCATGTGGTTTTGGTTCTATCTTCAAGTGGAGGGTGAAGTCTAACATTTCCCGACCTCTGATGGGAGTTTTGTACCTGAGGTTAGATCCTGATACAATGACTCTTGACATGGGTGAGGCTAATAAGAAGCTTCGCATCACTAGCGATGGTATACATCAATTATTTGGTTTCCCTCGTGGTGGTCGTTCTGTGCCAAGGACGTCAGAGGACGGATATGACGACGCTCTGATGAAGTTAAGAACGGAGCTTGACATTAGTAGGAACAAAGAAATCAGTACAAAGGATTTGAGGAATAAGCTCAAGTTGCTCATCAAGGATCCTAGCAAAGATGACCTTGCTCTGGAAGTGTTCTTAATTATTGTGTTTATGAAGGTTGTGTTGCCTGGTTCTGCCCTGTGTGTTTCAAGAGAGGCAGCAATGTTTGAGGGCCTCGTCTTTGAGGACGAACATGGCTAAAATGGATTATTGCCAGCTGATGGTTGATGAGCTTAGAAGGGCTGTTGGCAAGTACTAAGATGGTGATACCATTGGGAAGGCAATCACAGGATGTGCCATAGGGCCTGTACTAATATTTCTTGACTGCCTTATCCATGGCAAGACTGCAGAGCCTGTCATGCGAGTCCCCCGCATATGTTTCATGGATCCTGCCAAGCTTTCTGATCTGGGTGATGCAGATTTCATAAAAAAAGGCAATGCAGATCCAAAAAATTGGGTGTTTGGGAAGCTTCCGGTGAGTTTTATTTCTTTTGTGTCTTGGAGAACTTTTTTATTTTAGGTATAGCTATTTTTTGTTGTAGTGGACATGTGTACTGCAGAGTTATCTGTTTAGATTTTGTCATTTCTTAAGCTTTTTGAGGTTTAGGTACGGTATTTTAGTACTGTTGTTTCATGTGTGGTTGAACTAAATAACTTTGTTCAACCGGCCTGTTGGTAAATACTAACAAATTGGCAATGACAATTAAAGTTTATTAGTGTGTTGATTTTAAATCTGTTAATATCATGTTTTATTTTTCCCTATGTGTTGCATTGATTGATTAACTATTTCCCCCCTTGTTTGTAGTGAAAAACTCATGAGAAGGTTGTTTTTTTCCGAGTGTATAAACGGCCAGTCATGGAGATGCCGTCGTCTCAAGTTCCAAAGTTTTCATCTATGCACGATGAGTTGAGGGATGGCCATGGTGTTGAGGGTACTGGTTATGTCCCCCTGGCCCTAGTAATGCTAGTACTTCACAGAGGCAGGGTTTTGGTATTGATGTTGCTGTTTCAGCGTTGGAGCGCGCTGAGCGTATTTTAAGTAATGTGTGTTCTGAGCTGCAAAAGGTCCCAGCGACAGTTGAGCGTCTGAGCTGTATCAATGGTATCCTTCCTGAAGGTCATCAATTTAATGCTGAGGAAGGTATTGACTACATTGAGATGGAGAGAATTTTAATTGGTGATATGTGTGACGGTGCCGCTGATCTAGTTCAGAGCTCAGTTCGTCTGTTGAACAACAGGAAGCGTTTCAGAACTATGCAAGACTCTCGCTGCAAGCCATATGAAGAAAGTGCAAATGTTGTTATCAAGTAGATTGAGCAGGATGAGGTTGCTGCCACCGACAGCAGGGCTGGTGATGGTACTGAGGCTAATGTTTCTGATCACGAAACGAATGATGTTGGCTTGGAGCGTCCTGATGTTGATGTGAGTCAGTCCTTCGTGTTTGCAATTTTTACTATGTTGTTTTGCTGTCAGTATTGTAGTTGAACTTCCTCATCTTCATCTATTTATTAAAAAAATTCTTTCATGCAGATTGAGCAAGATGAGGCTGCTGCCACCGACAGCAGGGCTGATGATGGTACTGAGGCTAATGTTTCTGATCACCATACGAACGATGTTGGCTTGGAGCACCCTGTTGTTGATGTGAGTCAGTCCTCATTGTTTGTATGTTTTTACTATGTTGTTCTGTTGTCAGTATTGTAGTTGAACTTCCTGATCCACATCTGTTTATTATTTTTTCTTTTCATGCAGGAGACCAGTCATAATGTTGACATTGTTGTTGACCATGGAGTTAATGGTCCATCTACTGATAATTGCAAGGTTATTTATATTTTTATTGTGTTCATTCATATTTTCTTGAATTTTCATGCGCACCAATGTGTCTTGCTTGTTCATTTTTCTATCCCCCACCGTTTAGAGTTTGCAAGTGATACCTACCTTTTTTGTTACTGTGGTTTAGTTCCTTGTGTTTACTGTTGCTAATAATATCATTGTTTTTTTTGCCTCATTACATTTGAATCAGGGTCCCCTTGTTGGTGACGAGCCTTGTTTGCCTGTTGGTGATGTTGCTTTGAATGTTAGCAGCAGCAAGATCGATGATGTTGCTGTGAATGCTTCTAAGGTTTGTTTTTCTGTGCACCTCTTGGTAGTTTTTTTTTATTGTTAGTTTTGCTCATATTATTCACTTTTTCAGAATTTTTATTTTTGTCAGATTACTGATGTTGAGTGTGAGGTTGTCCTTAGTGGTGGAGATGATGCTCATGGTGTTCCATTGAGTAGTGGGCACAATGTTGGTACCAAAGTTGCCGATGAGGATGCTGGTGCTGCCAGCATACTTGATGCCAAATCGCCTGGTGTTGGTATTGTTGGGAATGAAAATTTTCTGATTGTGAAGATTTGCCGCCGGAGAATTTCCCGCCTGGAGGTCTTGATTACGGTGATGCATTGCAAGATGCTTCTAGTGTGGAGAGGTGCCATCCGAGGATGATGGTTTACTTCTGTCAATTTCTTCTAGCCCCTTGACGCAGGAGGCGCTCTTGTCGTCCCAGGATTTTCTTTCTACAGACCCTGAAAGTGCAGCAATATTGGTGTCCTCTCAAGATGTCCCATCGTCAAACCCTGAAACTGGAGGCATAATGGTCTCAGCACAGGAACTACCATCGTCGTCAAACCCTGATAGTCCAGGTAAGGACTTGTAAATGAGGCGTACTTCTCAATTTTGGCATTTTGGACATGTTCTCTTGTAGTGGTTGAACTTATTATTTTTCTTCTTTTTCTGCAAGCAGAAAGTGGTAATGTTGTTAAGGTTGATACATTTTTTTCGCTGTTACGAGGTTGCGCACGAACCGTACAAAATTGTTAGTTTGGGATTTGGCCCGTACCATTTTTGTCTCTTTTTCTTTCTCTTGCATGATTATTGTTGTTGTTGCAGTAGTTTTAATTCATGTAATCTTTTGTGTTTTTCTAGTCACAAGCCGATGTTTCCAAATAAAGAATGTGATGCCAGTGTTGGTTCTTTTGTATTGGTTCACGAGATCAGGTGCTGATGGTTTTGACCAAGTAGGTGAACTTGGACTTTTTGTACTCATGAACTAGAACTGTCATGTTTTCTTGCAGGTTTGGGAGGTCTGGGAGGTACTAGAACTATCATGTTTTCCTTTTTTAAAGCTGCACTTATTGTCGCAAGGAAATTGAACTGATATGTTTGTTCCTCAATTTTGGGTGGTGGATATAAGCTCTTATGATTATATGATTTTTGTTTGTACTTCTGAATTTCAATTTCCCTCTTTTATTTTATTGTTTGGAGGCTGAATTTTTTGTTTCATTATGATTTGTTAAACTCATTTTTCCTCTGCGATTTTTTTCCAGCTTCTTTTCCCTACCTTTGATCCACCGTCATTTGTGGCTACCATGAAGCCTAGCGAAGAATCTGGGCATTGGTGCTTGATTGTTCTGAATTTGAGGTTCCATCGTTTCGAGTGTCTTGATTCACTCCGTGATGAAACCTGGGGTGATGCAGTTAGATTCTTAAGGAATATGACAGATAATATAAAGAAGCTTTGGAGGGAGTCGGGTGTAGACAGGGCCAAATCGTTCTCGCCGGTACATATCGATGGTTTCTCTTGGGAGTTTGTGTGGGTGTCGCAGCAGGAAAACACGTGAGTATCCATTTTTAATGATTTTTGTTAGTTGTTTTTGTTGCTGGGAGGATGTTGTTCCTGTATTTTCGGATTTGTGATGTACCATTTTGTTTTTTCCTTTGTTTACAGGCATGATTGTGGATTCTTTATGCTACAAAACTGCAAGACCTATCATTGCCGGGAGGATGGTGTAATTGAAATGGTCGATTACATCCAAGAAGATATTCTTGACATTAGGAAGACTTTGTTGTATACCTGCGCAACTAGCGATGTGTTTGATGTTGACTTCCGGGGTTTCTTTGGCATCGAACCCTGTACGTGTGCATGGCCTTTTGTAATTTTTTGCAGCTTGTACTTCTCTATTAGTACTGTCATGAATTATGTATTTGAACTTACCCTTGTGCGGTCTTCTTCTTTTTTTATTTTTGTTTTTGCAGGTGACTGGCTGGATCTTGGCGAGCATGACTACAGGTCCTTTGGCAGCCAGTTCTTCGAGCTCGAGCGCGTAGCTATTGATCTTAGCCAGGGGCATTCTCCCGAAAAGACAAGATCTGGTGTTATGAAGGGGCGGTTGGGAGCTCTGAGAGGTTCTACGGCTGCTTGTGCAGAGAGCCCCACTACACCCAAGAATCCCATTGTGGAATTGATAGACAGCGATGATGATGTGTTTGACAAGATTGCTGGCGTGGGAAGAGTCACAAGGAGCGCTGCTGCCAAAGGTTTATCTCCCCATGCTGGAATAGTGGCTCGTAGAGCTGGTGGTGCTAGGAAAGATCCTGCTTTGGATTCTGGCAATGTTGTAAGCACGAAGCGTGCGCCCAGAGCTCCTATAAAGTTTTGCTCCCCTGTGCAGCAGCTTGACCCTCATAAATTCCCTCACCTGGACAAGTCTCACAAGTTGTATAATCTGTTGCTTAGTGATGAATGGCGTGAGAAGTATGCCGAGTGAGTATCTCTCATTATGTTTCCTCTTCTTTTTCTTCTGTTGTTTGTAACTGCTAGATACATATGACCTGAATTGTTCCTTTTTATACAACTTGAACTGCTATGAATGCCTTATCCTGCTTCTCCTTCTTTTTGTTCTTGTGTGTGCTGCAGGAATACATTCTCAATGATACCTCAGCCTAATGAAAGCGTAACTAGCTTCACTGGGAATCGCATCTGGGAAGTTTTTTCACCTGGGCAAATGATGGAGGGCGATGTAATGGACTTACTCATTGATGATTGGAAGCAAGATCCCGAGAGAAATGCTGGTTTCGCATCTGGGAAAAGGGTATTGCTGAGTCCATATTTCATCACGGTAATCAATCAGATCGTTTCTTTCTTTGAACAAGACTGCCTATTGTTTTTACGAGTTTTAATAATACTTTGCTTGTTGATCCTTTTCCACTGTCTATTTATTTTTTTGCTTTTTTGCGGGTTGTGCTTGACTGTACGTTTTACGGTGATGAAAATAAAGTGTTTAATGTGGACAGTGCAGCGAGAGATTTCAAGAGCTATGTTAAAGATAAGGAAGACTTGCTCAGTGCCGACCTTGTGAGATCTACTAGCTGATTTTTGGTTTTATTTTTTTGTTGTGATGCTGGTTTTTATTTTGAATATTTAACATCTCTTTTTTGGTCATTTGTTTTTAGATCATGATGCCTCTATTCAAGCCTATGATTTTAGCAAAGGATAAGAAAGTGAACCACTTTTCCATATATGTCATGAATCGGTACCGAAGTAGCGTTGACATCCTTGACTCTTTACCTTATCCGAAGAACCGCCATTCTTCAAAGAACACCTATCATAAAGACTGCAAGAAGATTGTGAGTGAAATTTGTTATCTGTACTGGATTAATTTTTCTGCATCTTTGTTTCTGCTTTTCTGAGACCTAAAAATGTGTGGTTTCTTTTGTTTTTTACAGATTTCTAGATTGGTCCAAGTAATGAAGGCTATGTATGGTGATACTCAGTAAATTGTGAGCAAGCAGCACAATTGGGAG
Organism: Triticum dicoccoides; assembly: GCF_002162155.2. Lineage (NCBI taxonomy): Eukaryota > Viridiplantae > Streptophyta > Magnoliopsida > Poales > Poaceae > Triticum > Triticum dicoccoides. Next base: position 372,065,748 of record NC_041383.1, on the reverse strand, counting down.
CTGTTTGCAAAGAAACCAACGTTTGTCAAGGTTCCACTTCAAGGGCCGAATGAATGTGGCCATTATAGTCTGAAGTATGCGGGATCCTATGATGGTGAAAAGATCATTGAGAACATTCGAGATAATGACGTGGGTTCTAGTTGAGCTTTTCACTTTTTGTGTTTGGATTATTGTGTATCCTTTTTTTTATGTGTCATGATTTTTGATAATTCGTTTTATTGTTTTGCAGCCACGTATTGTTGATTGGAACGCTGAGGATCTGTATAGAGTTGTGTTCAACCGGAATAGCTAGCTTGTGGTGACGGAGCTTCCCAAGGAGGTTCAGGCTTTGGCTCCTAATGCATAGGAGAAATGGTCATCATTTGTGTAGTGAATGGGATAGTTGTGTGATATATCTCTTGAAAGCACTATAGGCTTTTGTTTGTGGTTTTTGGATTTCTTGTCAAGTACTATGTAATAACTGGTATATTTTGTGTTGTGTTTGAGTGTGGCAGAATATTTAACAAACTTTTTTTCGATGATGATATTGTGGTTGAATAGCTGTTTCACTTCTGTATGTTTCATCGGGAATTCGTTTTGGTTAAGTTTTATTTATTCTACTGAAGTCTTATACAGTAGTTGAACTGAAAACACATTTTTCATCAGGATTTTTTTTCAGGTGCATTGCGAGTTGTTGCTGGAAAAGTGAGATTTATTTTATTTTCATCTATCCCAACCTAAGTTGGACCTTTATAGTTTCTGTACACTCTTTTTCTTGTACTTATGGTATAGATCTGTTAGTACTGAATTGTAATCTCATTCAGCGTTTCAGAGCCAAATTTTTTGTTTGAACTTCTTGAGTTTTAGTAGTTGAATGTCATAGTAAAAGTTAAAGCACTAGTTTAAAGTAGCTACATTTAACAGGTAGCCCTATTAAGTTCATTACTACTTCACTAGTCAATATGGACTGATGCTTCTGTTGTTTGGTATGATCATAGTACTTGTCGTATAGACTAAGTTGTACTGAGATTTCTGTTGTATTATTTCTGTTATTCTTAGCGTGTCACTGTTTTAGGGAATGCGAACTGAAGCTTCAGGTTCCTTTTTATATTTTGTAGAATGATTGTACCATGTGTTCAAGTGTACCAGAACTTTCAGTCCTAGCATGCTAGTGACTAGGAAATACATACTGATGGTTCTTTGCTTTTCCTGTTGCATTACTTAGTAAATTTTTTGTTTGAACTTCTTGAGTTTTAGTAGTTGAACTTCATAGTAAAAGTTAAAGCACTTGTTCAAATTAGCTACATTTAACAGGTAGCCCTATTAAGTTCATAACTACTTCACTAGTCAATATGGACTGATGCTTCTGTTGTTTGGTATGATCATAGTACTTGCCGTATATACTAAGTTGTACTGAGATTTCAATTGTATTATTTCTGTTATTCTTAGCATGTCACTGTTTTAGGGAATGTGAACTGAAGCTTCCCGTTCCTTTTTATATTTTGTAGAATGAATGTACTGTGTGTTCAAGTGTACCAGAACTTTCAGTCCTAGCATGCTAGTGACTAGGAAATACGTACTAATGGTTCTTTGTTTTTCCTGTTGCAGTACTTAGTAAATTTCTAACTACTATTAGCACGATGCTTTTAGTACTGAATGTTGTCCTCGGCTGAAACTTAGTCTTTTTAGTGTTCTTCTGAAACTAAAAACTGATTTTTAGTGTGATAGTACTGATGTTCATGTCTAAGCTGTACTGAGCGTCCAAGGCTACTATTTGCTTTTGTCCTTAGTTAGTCTGCCAGTGTTTTTTTTGCGAAAATATTTATGTGTTATTTTTGTTTCTCCATGACTAGTGTTGTGTGGCAACCATCAAGTTTCAACTTCAACCTACTTCAACTTCAAATGATGGATCAACAAAATAGGAACCTAGCAAACTTGTTGGATGACATAAGCAAACAATGTACTTGATAGACATAGGCAAACTTGTTCAAACCCTAACACACATAACATAAGGTAGCTGGTTCAACATAATGAAAGCAAACTACAAATCTGAAACAACAAGATTAAGGACAGGCAGAAGGGCGAGCAACACGGATGTAGACTTTCATGCATCTTCATCCCGCGAAGTTGCAGTGGTAGTAGGGGTCAGCCTCCTGCTCTTTTGAAATATCCCAACCTGTCATGATGTTGTCGATTGTCTTCCATGACTTGTACGTTGCGTACACATCTATTCCTGCGTACGTGATGAGGTTGTCTGGCAGCGGGCTGGTCCCCCACAGTTTGTGGTCTGCCCTATCCATCTTCTTCTTCATGCCGTCGTAGAATGGGTGGATGACGCCGCCTGCAACATCGGCCAAGGAGTCGTAGTATTTGTCGGTGTTTGGATCTTTCCACTTGCGTTGCATGTCGATGAAGTTGTTGGGGTTGATCTCCAAACCAGACTTGTGCAGCATCCGCTTGTCACCTCCAATGCTGAAACCGACAAATGTGTACAATTTCTCCTCCTGCAGGAAGTCTTTGAGGCGCTTGGGTATGCAAGGGGGAGACACACATTTAAAGATTAGTCTTCGTTTTTGCAGATTTAATTCTTCTACTTTTTTTGGTTTTACAAGTGATAATCCATGAGGTAGATGATTATATATTATAAGTCATGGATGAATGTAGTTCAGAAACTAGTACACAAAGTCCTAAAATTAAATTCAACTACACCATGTTATTTTTTCTTTTTTGCTATCTTCATTGCTTCACCAAATGCTTCACCAAATTCAAGAATCATTTTACTAGAGTCAATGATATATGTGCTGCTTGATTCAAGTTTAGTTTTCATTTTTGTTGAATAAAAGACCTATACCAGTGCTTGATACATCTTTGTGCATTAATTCTATATCAAGTTCAGAAATTAATTTGAGAAACATGTGCATCAAGATATGGACCTATACCACTTCACCAAAGATCTTTTAATACATCAATTCTATAAACTATACTAGTGCATCAAAATCAGAATCTATGCTAGTACATCAAGTTCAGAAATTAATCTGGTGCATCAAGTTCAGAATGCTATAAACTTTTTTTCAGATGCTAATCTGGTGAAACAATCCACTTCACAGTTTTAGAAATGCATGTAACCATAGAAACATGTACTCGTAGATCCACTTCACAAACTATAGTAGTTCATCTAGTTGGGAAACAAGTTTAATTAAGTTTTTAGTGAGTAGTACTAGTACAATAGATGAATGAACAGTAGTATGGGTTACCATTTTGTGGCTGCTGCGATGTGGTATACCAAGCAGAGTTCGTCGATGCACAACTGCAGGACTGTCGTCATCTGTGGAGGTTCTTCTTTGTTGGTGTACTCCACATCAACTCCGATGAAGCTCGGATACAAGCCGCCGCCCTTCATCCTAAGCCTGCTCATCACCTCGTCGGCCTTGTCTGGTATGCTGGTGCAGACGATCTGTAGCATCTCCTTGCCGTGGAGCTCAACCCCTTTGAGCATTCTGGTCTACTCGCGCTTCTCGCCGGGGACGTGATTGTCGACGAGATTGCTCCTCTTGTTCGACGACGTCTTGCCATGGTGACGCTCGGCGGACTGTTCCTCCGCCATCACCTTCCTCCGGCGACTGTGGTCTTGGGAGAGAGAAGTTTGTGGTTTGTGTGCAGTGGAGATGGAAGCAAAGATGGTGGTTTTGTGAATGAGGCGGAGATGGAAGACAATGGGGTATTTTGCAGTGCGTCGACGGGGGTTTGTGGGAGACGGTTCATCGGGGACGTGGGTGTAGTGGTCGTGGGGGTCGCTGTTTGCAGTGCCTCGTGGCAACCGCCCAGTGGGTGGCGCGGGTGGTGGCCGGGAAGAACTAACCGTCCAAGACAAAGGTTTTTTACTGCTGCACTGATTAGTCTTGTCAAGATGTACTTACGATCTGCTAGATCCCACTTGCACGTCTCAGGGATGGTGATGATGGCATTTTGCACTGTTTAGGTGACATATTCTTTTTGATGTTTTTCTGTGTGGATGTTAAGTATTGTTTTTCCATGAAGTCGTATACACTAGTTTATCTCAAAACATTTTTGCAGTGCCCTGGGAGTTGTTGCTCAAAACTGGTAATTATTTTATTTTCATCTGTACTAACCTAAGTTAGGCCTTTATAGTTTTTGTATTCTCATTTTAGTGCACTTATGGTTTAGTACTGTGTGAACCAAATTGTAATTTCATACAGCGCACGGGTTTGAAATTTGGTGTCACAGTGGTGTGAGTAGCCTGATTGATCCTTCTGTTTTAGTACTGATGTCATATGTATGTTTGAACTGAGTTTTTTTGTTTTTTTGGGTGGGGTGGGGGTTTGAGATTATTTTACGACCAGATCGTTCATTGAGGTGTGGACAGATTTTATATAAATAAGAAATTTAGCAGAATTGACAAATAAATTCTATTTGAACTTCTTGCATTTTAGTAGTTGAAGTAGTCAGATTTTATATAAATAAGAAATTTAGCATAATTGACAAACATTATATATTTGAACTTTTTGCATTTTAGTAGTTGAACTTGTCATAATTGACAAACATTATATGCTTGAACTTTTTGCACTTTAGTAGTTGAACTTGTCAGATTTTATATAAATAAGAAATTTAGCATAATTGACAAGCATTATATGTTTGAACTTTTTGCGTTTTAGTAGTTGAAGTTGATAGTAATATTTAATTCGGTTTTTTAAATTATGTACATTTAACAGATAGGCTATTAAGTTCTCTTCTTTTTAGAGGTTCATTGTTTTTGTATCATATTTTCTCCTTTCTCTTGTAGAGGTTGATTGACAAACATTTTTCTTGTAATTTATATTTCTTTGTCCCGCCCTCTGGTTTTGTTTAATTGGGCTTATTGGTGGGGTGTTTTGTTGACGATGCAGGCTATTGGGCCGTTTTCCGGCCCGGATAGCTCGTCCGCGCGGTTGTGCAGCGCGGCGTGCACGTGCGCTCTGGGTTTAGTCCCACCTCGCTAGTCGAGGGGGCTCTGGACCGGTTTATAAGTGCAACCGGGGCTCACCAGTCGAACTCCTCTGAACACTTACCTGAGCGCTTATACACGGCGCTCGCTCTCTCTCTTGACCTGTGGGCCCTGGTCGACGGGTCCTGCATTGTGTGGATTACTAGGGATTCGCTCACGGGCTCGAGTTCAAGTATCTAGCATTGTCAGGGCCTGCGACTGACCTTGGGCGGTCAATTTTTTTGTTTTTTTGTTTTTGTTTGTTTGAATCTACTACTTGACTCCAGCAGTAACTTGGACTGATACTTTTTGTTCTAGTTCTTGTCAGTTTTGTGTGAGTGTAGTCTTTTTCATTTAAATTTTTTGCCTTCTTTTTTGTGTTTTTTTTATTCTCAGGAGTCTTATGGTGTCATTTACAGAACTATGGTACTTTGCGTGTAGACTGAGTTGTACTGATAGTGCAATCATAGTAGCGCTTACGGACTGATGCTTCTTTGTACTTTTTATTGTAGTAATTATGTACTGTTCGATCAAGTGTACTATTACTGTCATTCTTAATCTGCAAGGGACCAACATAAGTGTGTGCTGATGCTTCTTAACTTTTTTATGTTTGTAGTACTTGTTAATTTTCTAGCAGCTACATATGAATGAGAACACTACATGAAGTACTAAGAACTTTCGCTTCAACTTTTGAAGCGTTGTTAAGCAACTCGAATTGTGCTGATTGTTCTCAACGTTATGTTTTCTATACAATACTGAATCGAAACTAGACATGGAACAACGTTGTGTGATTAGTTGCATCATAACTAGTACTTTAGAGCAGCCACAACGTTCCATTCAGAAGCTACTTTTCAATTTTGAAATGATGGATTAACAACATACGAAGCTACCAAACTTATATAACGAGATAAGCAAAACATTGTACTTGATGACATAACTAAACTTGTTCAAACATGACAAGCACAACATAATCATACTAGTTCAACCCAACAAGAGCAAACTACTAATTTGAAACAACAAGATAAAAGGCAAGCACAAGCGGAAGTAAAACGAAGGCAGTCTCAGATGTATCTTCATCCCTAAAAGGAGCAGAAGGGTGGTCCTAGTAGTGGTCACCCTCCCGCTCTTTCGCATATTCCGAACCATATGTGATGTAGTCGATTATGAACCATGACTTGTACGTGGCGTACGCATCTACTCCTGCGTACTCGATGAGGTTGTCCGGCAGCGAGCTGGTCCCCCACAGTTTGTAGTCTTCCTGCATGTTGATCTTCTTCTTCATGCCTTTGTAGAATGGGTGGATGACGCTGGCTGCAACATCAGTCAAGGAGTCATACTCTTTTCCGGTGTATGGAACTCTCCACTTGTGCTGAATGCTGAAGAACTTGTTGGGGTTGATCTCCAAACCGGACAACTTCAGCTACTCTTTGTCGCTTTCAATGCTGAAACCGGCAAATGTGAACAACTACTCATGCTGCAGCATCTCGCTCAGGTGCTTGGGCCTGCAAGGGGAGAGACATTTTGAATATTAGCATTACTTTGATGTTTGAATTATTCATTTTTGTTTTATTTTACAATGATGAATCCATGAAGTAGTTGTTTATGTAGGATAAACAATGGATGAATGTACTTCAAAAACTAGTAAACAAAGTTCTGAAATTAAATTAAGTACATCATGCTATTCTTCTTTTTGGATTATACATAGTTTCAGTCAATGTTGTATGTTCTGCATTGGTACTAGTTTAGTTTACTTTTGTTGAATTGGATAACACATAACCAGTGCTTCACCAAGTCCTTAGTTTATTTTCTTATGAAAATAACATTAAATCAAATTCAGAAAATACTTCACTACATCAAGTTCAGGAACATCCTTTTAATACATCGAGTACATAGACTACACTATTGGATCAACTTGAGAAACTACACTAGTCGATCAACTTCGGAATTTAATCTTCCGCAAGAATTTCCAAATAGTAATCCAGTGCATCAGGTTGAAAAATACATTTACAGTGTATCTACTTGAGAAAATGCAGTAGTGCATCCACTTTTCACAAACCACACTAGTACATCTAGTTGGGAAACAAGTCTGATGAAATTTTCAGGATATAGTACTAATAAACCAGATAAACCATATAGGGTAAATGAGTAGGATGGCTCACCATTTTGTGGCTGCTGCGATGTGGTACACCAAGCAGAGCTCCTCGACGCACAACTGCAGGACTACTGCCATCTGGGGAGGTTCATCTTCGTTGGTGTAGTGCACACCAATACCGACGATACTATGATTCGGACTCTTGCCGCCAAGCTTCCTCTAGAGCCTGGAGATCACCTCGTCGGTCTTTTCTGGTACGCTGGTGCAGACGATCTCCAGCGTCTCATTGCTGTGGAGCTCAACCCCTGTGAGGGTTGTTGTGTACTCGCGCTTCTCGCCAGGGACGTGAATGTCGAGGAGGTTGCTGCTCTTGTCCGACGTCTCGGCATGATGATGCTTGGCGGACGGATCCTCCGCCATCACCTTCCTCCGGCGACTATGGGCTTGGGAGAGAGAAGTTTTTGGTTTGTGTGTAGTGGAGATGGAAGCGGCAATGGTGGTTTGTGGGAATGAGGGAGAGATGGAAGAGAATGGGTTTTTTTGCAGTGCGTGGACGGGCATTCTTGGGAGGCGGTTCGTCGGGGGCGTGGGTGTAGTGGGTATAGTGGCGTGGGATCACCGTTTGCAGTCCCTTGTGGCAACCGCTCAGTGGGTGGTGCGGGTGGAGGCGTGGAAGAACTAACCGTCCAAGTTAATTGGTTTTTACTGCTGCACTGACTAGTCTTGTCAAGTTGTGCTTATGACTTGCTAAATCCCACCTGCACGTCTCTGCGGTGGTGATGATGGCATTTTACTATCGCACTGATTCATATAGTCAAGCTGTACTTATCAGCTGGTTATCCCACTTGCACGTGTCAGGGTCGGTGATGATGGAGGTATGAACTCTTCGACTGTGGTACTTGGACTGGTGATTAAAGTGTAATTGAACGTACCAGATACAAGTGAGACTATGTGTGATGCTAATGTTTTTTAAAACAATTTTCGTATTTTTTAAAGGATTGTTTATATCAAGATAATCTTTGAGTATTTTTTACAGATAAATTAGATTTTCATCTGTACAGGATGTATTATATTCGCATTTTCCTTGAGGTAATTATATTTATGTACTGATGGTCCTTCTGAATTGGGACTGGCAGAAGCAGACATAGCTTTGTTTTTTCAAAATGATGTTTTTTTCAGGCGTTCACGGGTGTGTTTGTTTTACTATGCCTTTGTACTAACGATTGAGAATTATCAGTACTGATGTGCTACAAGAGTTTAAATTTTCCTTGACATATTTTTGCTGAGTTGCTGGTCGACAGTAGTGTTTGAGTCAAATATATCCAGATAAGTTTATTCAAATGTATTTGTGACTGCATTCAAAAGGATTATCAAATGGTTTACATAATAATGTCACTGCTCCAGCGGGTACAAATCAGAAATTATATCAGTACTGATGTGTACTCTGCCTTGTACTGACGACTAAGAATTATCAGTGCTGATGTACTACAAGAGTTTAAATTTTCCTTGACATATTTTTTTGCTGAGTTACTGGTCGACAGTAGTGTTTTGCATCAGATATATCTAGATAAGTTTGTTCAAATGTATTTGTGACTGCATTCAAAATGATTATCAAATGGTTTACAAAATAATGTCACTACTCCAGCAAGCACAAATCATAAATTATATCTTAACTATAGTACTGATCGAGAAATCGACGATAAAGCTAAATAAGTTTTGGTAACGAGAGTGTTTCTGAAATGTTTCCTCATTGGGTGCCGATGCAACTGAGAGTACAAGCTTATTTTTTAGTTGACGCAGCAGGATAACCACTATGTATTGTTCAGTCTTGAGCTTCTCCTAACTGGCACCGAATGTTGTGCCTTGTCGGCGCCCTTTCCAGGTTGAGCGTTGGCAGTTTCATCGTCAGTTTCAGTTTCCTCGCCCCCGACACTGTCATCTTCATTGTCTTCGTCTGATTGGTCGTCATTCTCGTCAAACTCTTCTTCTTCATCGTCTTCATTTGATTTTTTGGAACTCTGTACCTTGCCCTGTTTCTATTCAGCTCCACTAACCTCCTTGCCCACTTTGCATGTGCGGGAATTATGTCCATCAGTTCCCCCACACTTGCGGCAAGTGTAGCTGTTACGTGCGTTGTCTCCATTGGTAGAAACATGGGTGGCTCCAATCTACTTGTTCTTGTTGACAGTGGCATCTGTGCAGAGTGGGCATGTGCGGTAGTTATGGCTGCTCATGATGTTGCAGAATCCGCATGCCCTTATCCCAAGAGGTTTGCCGTCCGGGCCAAATTCCACGCGCTTGATGGGGTGTGGTGGCTTTTTGGCTGCTGCTTGCGTATTGCTCTTCCTCCCCTTTGTGTTTGAGAATATGGGTGGTTTAATCACCCTTTCCTGCTGCTGCTGGTAGGATGTGCTATTGTCATGTCGTTCGCCTACAGGACCATAAAGCTCATGATCTCGCATGTGAGCTTGTTGGTGCTCTTGAGTGTGCACATGGGCAAGCTCCGGGTGCTGCTGCTCCTCTTCCTCATTGTCGAATGGGTCAATAGCTCCCAGATGGTTCATCTCGGATAACATTGTAGCAATATCCTGCTCAATGGCTTCATTGTCCGCGACACCTCCATTTTCAGCAGAATGCATGGCGTCGAGTTCTTGTTCAAGTTTGTCCATGACGACCCGCAACCTTGCCATTTGCTCTTGGCTTCTCAAGCTTTGTCTGTGCACCCTCATGTTCAGCGTCAGTAGTGATCTTTTAATGCAATATTGGGATGCCTTGTTTGACGCTACTGTCCTCAAATCATTTCTGTTGAATGTTGGCTCGATGTTTAGACGTTTGTTGTATCTCCTGAGGATGTATTTCTTTGGAACGCTGGCAGCGTTAATTGTCTGCATCATGCACAGGACATGCACGCAGAAAAGACTTGTATTGTTTTTGGAAGAGGTGCATGTTTTTTGTCATTTCATTCGAACAAAAACTTTGCAAAAAAAGTAGTACAATATGTAACATATTTTTTGTAGTCCTCACCTGTGTGTTCCCATAGCCTGCACTCGCACTCATATGTTTCTCCCACAGGGTCTGCAACCACCTGGAACGCGTGCTGAGCCCACACAGACAGTTTTTGCGGGTGGTTGTAGCGCACGAGGTACTTTGTGGGCTCTTCCATCTCTTTTGCCGTGAAGAGTGTGCTCAGTTTTAGCCTTTTTCTGAACTCGATGTACACAGCTTGTGAGTAGAGCTTTGCCATCTGGGTGTCAAACCCATAAAAGGTCAGCGTGTTTTGTTCCTTCTGCACATGCAAGAATGATGACCAAATTGTTAGTTTTCTCGCAGCAAACACTTGTACTAAAGTTTTACTTTAGTAAGCATGTTATTTTTTGTCTTACGATAAGTGATAGAGCTATACCTGGTTAGCCATTGTCTCCTGGTTCTCTGACTGCCTCTTGGTTTTGACGCAGGAGTTTACCTGGCTGACAAACCGGTGTAGGTTTTGTCTCTCAGTTATGAAGTTCTTCTTGAGCACATAGTTCATGCTCTCACTTCGCTGTTTGGATGTCATTTTGGCGCAGAAAATTTCTTTGAAGTAGGCCGATATCCATCTCTCAGGCTCGTTTCACATGCCCACCATTGTGGCATCATCGTGGAGGTTGTACTTATCCATGAGTCTTTTCCAGGCATCCTCAATCTCAGCTGGCATGAGGGGCTAGTTGAGCATTGATATGAATTCATCCTTAAAGTCATCATGCAGGTAGTACAGGTACATGAGGTGTTCCCTGTACTTCTTCATAATGTGCCAGTGGCATAGCTTATGTACTATGTTCTTGAAAACATCTGGGATCACCAAAGCCATTGTCGGGCGCTGGTCTGGTAATGAGAAAATAGACTCAGAGTGGTCAGCAGCTGGTTGTGCATATATACCAATAGAACTGACACAACATTTTTAATATGTTATTTTCCTTTTTTTGGATGAGGGTGGTGGTTGGGGTGGTTTTGGAGGTTGTACCCGTGAGGATGCATGTAGGAGCCTTCCCTCTCATGCACCTTAAAAATGTATTGAACAACCACTTGAATGAATCTGCATCCTCATCTCTTATCAGGGCGAAACCAAAGAATATAGTCTGTAAGTGGTTGTTAGTTCCGGAAAACACCCCAAGTGGCATATGGTACTTGTTGATCTTATATGTTGTGTCAAACGTTACACAGTCCCCAAAGTCCTGATACGCCCCTCGGCAGCTTGCATTCGCCCAAAATATGTTCTTAACTTTGTCGGACTCAGCAAATTGCATGTCACAGAAGAATTCCCTGTTTATAGCTTTCATCTCCCTAAAGAAGTTGGCAGTCTTTAGGACATCGTCCACATCATCAATCCTTGAATTCTTTGCTTTCCTGCATATTAAAAGTTCATTAAAAATGCATGTTGAACTGGCGTCAGGTCATGCGTTGTGTAATATGTTTGTACTGACAGAGGAAAAAAGACGAAGGCGGTTTATGGGAGGAGAACAAGTTTGTACTTACAGGTTAATCAGGTCTTTGGCATTCATTTCGAGGAAGTAGCTACCAGGGTCATCACCGTCCAGTACGCTCATGATTTGCGCGTGTTCAATGCCTTTGAACTGCAGGTACTTGACGTACTCCAAGATTGTTTTGTCAAAGTTTTTGTGGGAGTGCAAGAAGACAAGTATTTCTGTGGTGAGCTGTAGCCTGTGGTTGTGTTCCCACACTATCTCTTTTACGACAAATGTTCCATCCTTTTCCTTCTTCAGCCTCATTTTAGCCCCGCAATTAGTTCTGGTTGTCGTCCTGTTACACTGTCTATTTGCTTCAGACACCTTGGATGCATAAACTCCATAGCACGTGCAATAAAGGTAGGCTCTGGTCTTAAACTTGGGGCCTTCCCTGACAGCAAAACCCGCGTGCTTCGCATATACGTTGTAGAAGTTCTTTGTTTCTTCGAAAGTTTCAAACTGCATCTCTAGCCTTGGCAGAACATAAGCTTCAATGTCAGGTGGCTGCACGCAATAGTGAGCAAACAAAAACGTAGTTATGAAACTGTTAGATGGGGTGGTCACAGCACCATGGTATGGACTGTGCTTGTATGTTTTTTTCTATATGGATACTTACATGTGTATAGCTCTGCGCTGCCTCTGGTGTTTGTTGTTCACCCTGGTTTATGGGCGCAGGTGGTGTCACCCTTGGCACATGCAGCAATGCATCTCTTGGAGGGAGCAACATTGACGAAGATCTCCGTCTCTCATTGTACGACCGCCTCCCCTCAGATTCATTGTGAGGTTGCTCCTGTCTATATGGCTCATATCTTGTACTTTTGAACCTGCTAGAGTGGCCAAAATTTATGTCTCTTTGGCCTGGTCTTCCCGTCGCAACCGCTTTTGCAGCACGGATGATTGATGTTGACGGAGTGACTGGTGGAAGCCTTGTTGCAACCCATTCACGGCTTCCTGTCCTTGGCTTTTTGCATGCGCTAGGGAAGGAAAACATTTGTTGTTGGTGATATTGTTGGCCTTGTTGCAACCCAGCAGCGACAAAGCTTGCATTCCCAGATATTGGTGTTTGCTGCATAGAAGAACTTGTCCATTCTTCTGATGATTCCGGTGTATCTTGAAATCTGCCTGTATTGTTGAAGTATCCAGGTGGTATTTCTGGTGTTACCCAAACAGATGGTGCCACATATCTGCTTGGCTCATCAAACGCTCCCTGCGTGTGCCGCCTTGCATGCTTTTGTAAATGACATTCAACAGTTTTGGGATTAATCTGGTTTCTTTTTCAGTCGATCTGATGAACGTTCATGTTCAACACTGATGTACTGTTTTTAGCACTGCTTGTAAACTGGACATTGAATTGATGCATGACTTCTCTTTTGTTCATCTATTACTTATGCAACTACACTAGAAGTACTCCTAGTTTATGTATCATTGAACTTACTGTGTAACAAATGCATATATTTTTCCACAACATTCTTTCACTAGTTCAAACTAACGCAACTACACGGCATATACTATTAGAAATAACATCATACAACTTGCAGTGGTTGCTGAACCTTATATAAAGCCTAGTAGCTCCTTGGGCTGATGCATAACTTTATGTTTTTTGGCTTGAACTGAAGCTAGCATATTAGAGGTACTGACAGTAACCTCGACATCCAAATTGTCCATCAAGTGCCAGGGGTTTAATGAACTGATCAAGTACTGCATTACAATTTTCATCTAGAACTTATGCATCTACATTACAACTGCTAGTTTATGAATCATTGAACTTACTATGTAACAAATTTTTTTTCCAGTAACATGTTTTTTACTCGTTCGGACTGATGCAACTACATGACTTGTACTCTTAGAAATAACAACATACAACTTTCAGTGGTAGCTGAACCTTAGTACTATCTACTTGGATTGATGCATAAGTTTAAGTTTTTTTACTTGAACTGAAGCTAGCATATTAGAGGTACTGACAGTAACCTCGACATCCTAATTGTGCATCAATGCATCTACATTACAAGGACTGCTAGTTTATGTATCATTGAACTTACTGTGTAACAATTTTATATTTTTTCAGTAACAGTTTTTTTACTCGTTCGAACTGACGCAACTACATGACTTGTACTCTTAGAAATAACAACATAGAACTTTCAGTGGTTGCTGAACCTTAGTACTATCTACTTGGACTGATGCATAAGTTTAAGTTTTGTTTACTTGAACTGAAGCTACCATATTAGAGGTACTGACATTAATCTCGACATCCTAATTGTGCATCAAGTGGCAGGGGTGTAAATGAACTGGTGCAAGCATTTGCAATGTACCATCGGGTTCTTCTTCATAGCAGGACCGATGAACTGATGGACTAACACAAACGTGGGAAGCAAACATTACCTCCAGTGGACTGACTTCTTCTACTACCTCTCGTGGGCGTCGTACTGGCATGTTCTTGGGAGGCGGCACCATTGACGCAACTCCTGCTTGTGGTGGATGTCTGGCAAAGAGGTTTGTTGAGGAGCCCCGGCGACGGAGGGAGGCAGGAGGCGGGGATGACGGCCCCGTTGATGGATCCGGCGACGGAGGGAGGCAGGAGGCGGGGATCACGGCCATGTCAATGGATCCTACGGTGGAGGGAGATAGGAGGCGGGGATCACGACCCCGACGATGGATCCAATGACGGAAGGTTGCAGGAGGCGGGGATCACGACCCTGTCAATGGATCCGGTGACGGAGGGAGGCAGGAGGTGGGGATCACGACCCAGTCGCTGGATCCGGCGACAAAAGGATGGAGGAGGC